>NC_080572.1:111332704-111636315 GCF_030247185.1 Malaya genurostris
CCTTTGCCTCAAAATAGGCCTCAGTTTCAGCGATTACCTCTTCATTGCTTCTAAATTTTTTACCAGCAAGCATTCTCTTGAGGTCTGAGAACAGGAAAAAGTCACTGGGGGCCAAATCTGGAGAATACGGTGGATGAGGGAGCAATTCGAAGCCCAATTCGTTCAATTTCAGCATGGTTTTTCGTTGTTGTTTTTGATCGATTGTGAGATCACGCGGCACCCATTTTGCATAAAGCTTTCTCATATCCAAATATTCGTGAATAATATGTCCAGCACGTTCCTTTGATATCTTTAGGGTGTCAGCTATCTCGATCAACTTCACTTTACGGTCATTGAAAATCATTTTGTGGATTTTTTTCACGTTTTCATCGGTAACAGCCTCTTTTGGACGTCCACTGCGTTCATCGTCTTCGGTGCTCATATGACCAGTACGAAATTTTGCAAACCACTTACGAATTGTTGCGCTCGCCCGGTGCAGAGTCTGGATAACACTCATCAAGCCATTTTTTGGTATCGGCGGCACTTTTTTTCATCAAAAAGTAGTGTTTCATCAACACACGAAATTCCTTTTTTTTTCATTTTTTCCACAATAACAAAAGTAGCTTCACTCAAAATGCAATATCTCACAAACTAATAATCAGACAGCTGTCAAATTTATACACGTATCTTTTGAAGGTTGGTACTAACTGAAAAAGGTGTGGATTTAATTCTAGTGGCGCCCTCTCATAGAAACGATACGAACTTTTCAGCCGATCTGTTAATATTGCTTCGTTTCATTCCGCTAAATTGCCCTGGCACATAATTGTATCCAAACCCATAAATTTGCTAAATTGTCAGATAACAGAATAACAGATGAAACAGTAGAAACGTTCATTAGAGATTGGACAAGAGCATCTAGAGTTGTTACTCAAAAGTCCATACAGAATCTGATGATGACGTAAGAGGAAATGTTCGAATATTTGTTAATAAATGAAAAATTCATCGAAAATCTTTCCCTGTCACTAATGCCATGATCACATAAGTCACTCGTCGTGCAAACCGTTGTGGCGATAGACAACCCCAATAGGTATAAAGAAGACCCATCCCAAATTCCACTCCCCTTATTTTGTGAAATATATAATAATATAATGCATGTAATTTTAATTACATCATTTACCTGCCTATCTGCAGAGTTAATTATTTTACCTTGTGCTCCATGGTTCCTTTTTTTTGTATTCTACGTCGCTTTCGTCCATCATTTTTATTGTATAATTAATACTTATAATTCCTCCACTGTTGTTGTAAGGCTGAAAATAAAATAAACTTGTTCACCATATCCTGTCTTGAATCTGCAGTTTGTTTACCAAACTGAATGAAGATTAGTATGATTCAAAAAGCCTTGTCTACCATCTGCATTACCATTGCGCAAGATTTTCAACCGTAATTTAAGTTTTATATACCGAAACCTCCATTTACGAACTAAACGGGGGCTCGTAAATCGAGGTCGATCGTAAAAACAGTTAACGTTATTTGGAATTTGATTATAAAAAAAATGTTCACGTTATTTGGAACAGTTTTGTGTAATGAATGTAAAAACCCCCAATCATATGACAATTGTCGGAACGGATGTGAAGAGTAGGCGCAAGACTTATCAAATCCGTCCTGAAAATACCTATATTGTATGTTAATGCATTCAAGGATTATAAATAAACCGGAAGTCGCCGTCTTGGTTTTCAGAGCATCGTTTTCCGACATCTATTCATCAAACCCGTTCCGATAATATACATATTGTAAAGGTTCTCAAATAATATCAATAAATTGGAAGTCGCCAACTTGAATTTCCAAAATAGCTCAAACATCGTTTCGCGGAATCTACTCTTTAAACCCATTCCAAAAATACCCATATTGTAGTAGTTTTCATTAAATATAAGTGAGTCGGAAATTGTGTCCATTGTATACAAAAACATCTTTTGCGAAGTAGGTTCGTGAATAAAGTTTACGTTATTTGGGATTTGGCTCGTAAAAAAAAGATTACGTTACTTCGGATTTGGTTCGTAAAAAGAACGTAATGTGACAGATATTTTTTTCTTATTTCCCCGGAAATAATCCTTCGTAAAAAGAACGTAACGTGACAGATATTTTTTTCTTATATCCCCGGAAATAATCCTTCACAATACCCTCCCCCACCCCCGGTCCCACTCCATCCTTTTTTTCATATCCCAACAGTTACCCTTAGTCATAAGACGTTATTGACTCTTACGAAGAATTATACATGGATGAGATGAGATACTAATATAAAAATTTTGCAAGAAATGTTAGAGACAAACTAGATGAATTGAAATCAAATTAAAACCACATTAAAGTAATAGCACGTCGAGCCGAAATACTTGACCTATTTGAAGGATTCTTAATAATTTGTACACAGAGAGTTATTACGTACCACCCAATTCGCACCCTCTCATTCAGCTACTAATGCAGAAGGCGAGAGCACCCAGTTGGCGCTGTTCTATTGACCGAATGTCACCACAGACACACGGAGAGACATCAGATAGGAACTTGTGAGCACGACGAGCTTGAATCAATTGAAGCTCAAGAATACAATAACTCATAATTATTGAAATAATTGTATTTTGAATTTCAATGAACAATCCACCATCATGGCCCTGTGAGAGTTTATAGGAAATACCGCCATAAACTTCTCTATACCATAGCAGTTAGTAAAATCTTTATGCACATCATGTGCTGAATTATGCTAGACAAAATAACCGCAAAATAATGGGGTGGATATGTTAACAGATTTACCACCACAAAATCAAGGATAATTGCTACCCAAAATCATAAAGTAATTTGCGTGTGATGTCCATATTAATGAAAACTCTGCATAGAATCATAGCAACATAGAATCATTGCAGCAATCATTCCATTTCTGGTTTGATTTATGCTTGGGTTCATAAAATAGTGAATCCAATTTGCGTAGCTGAATTAATAATATCATGAATGGCTTCTGTTCCGCTTATAAACCGAATGGGAATTCCGGGATGCAAGCGAACACCTCGTCGGAGTACCACACCGGTAATCAGCTTCCAATTAGGGGCATCAGTTTAATCGAAACAGGAAACCGATTGGTAGATCAATAAACAATGGTCTATTTGGAAAGATGTAATATTTATAGTGTTTTACATTTCCGAACCATTCTAATTATATGATAAGCAATGGTTTGGCGGTTCCTAAGGCTAGGTACTGACCTCTTCAATCAGCCGTGTTAAATTTAAGTCACAATGACGGAACGTTAAAATAAGCAGCATACAGGCAGTAATTGAAAGGGCTATGGTGGCGTTACGGATTCCGAGCCCGTTTATAACTGTACACTCATTTCAGTATATGATTTTTTTCCTCTTTATATGAACGATATGTTTTCCAAGATACATCTAAAGGAAGGATAACGAACTGTTCAACTGTACTGGTTATTTTCTGAGATTTAAGGTTTATGTCTACAATACGGAAAATATAACAAAACTCGAATTTTATTTCAAGTTGTTGGTTTAAGAAATATAAATCAGTAAAGATGTTGTTACCGTGATATGGTCGCTAAAAATTAAGGAGTTATAACGATTGTCCATGCTAAATTTTGGACTTCTTTTAGCGTAGATTTTGAATTATTTCACGGATCATTGAAACGTTCCACTTATATGACAGCTGAAATTCTCCACGTTATTTCGTGTTAAAACATGTTCACATTTTTGTTACATACAGTGGCGTCGAATCGCATGGGAGTGCACAAACGAATTTTGTATAAACAGCAGCAAAATCCGAATTTATCGGTACACGCGATCTTGTCAAGAAACTACCATGTTTTGAAGGTGGACAAGAAGGTCAAAATCTAATCTTTTTGTGTGAAATGTTAATGTTAACCCATATTGTAAGGGTTTTCAAGGAATATCAATAAACCGGAAGTTGTCATTTAGGAATTCATAACCACCTCAAACATCGTTTTCCGAGATGTACTCATCGAACCCGTTCCGAAAATACCCATATTGTAAGAGTTTTTAAGGAATATCCGGAAGTCGCCATCTTGGAATTCAGAACCACCTCAAACATCGTTTTCCGACATCTACTCATCAAACCCGTTCCGAAAATACCCATGTTGTAAGGGTTTTCAAGAAATATCAATAAACCGGAAGTCGCCATCTTGGAAATTGATGCTGCTTCGAATAAATTTTCCTGCAAATGCTGACAATTTTCGTTCCACTACTATCCAATATATTATACATATCCAATAATGTTACATATACACAAGGAAAACTTTTTTTACGTTGAAAATTCCAAATAAAGTAAACTTTTTTTACGTCACATTTTGATTTACGACCCCCGATTATTACGTAAATGGAGGTTTGGGTGTACTCATAAAGTTGAGAAGTCATAAGAACAATTAAGAAAAGAGCAAGGTCTGAAGGCGTACAAAGTAAAAATGTGCCTAACCGGGATGACAAGCACAATTTCACAGAAAAAAGTTATTCAATGAAGCTTAGTACATTTTTTTGATAATTTTTCTTGAAACATAGTGGACGACGTAGCTTTTGAACAGAGGCCCGGTGTGTCATATGTCATTCGAAAAGATTCACTCACTCCCTTTTCTCCCAGATGGTTCAACCAGGAGAAGTGTGTTTAAAATTTCAAACCATTTATTTTTATCATTTTTATCCAATTTTGGCTTTAAACTATTTCGATTTTTAGGCTATGCAAGATTACGTTCGAACAAAGTTCCATGTTTCTATTTAATGAACAGTTTTTTTTTGTAATATATCTAAGAACATGAGAAGAAAGGCATCGTTACACCACAAGGTGGATTAAATAGGTGTTTTTAATTCAATAATATAATATATTTTTAGGCACACTGCTTAAGCTCTAAGATGCCAAGGGTATTTTCCGTACAAAATCGTAACAGATTTTGAAACGTTCGTATCACAATTATTATTGAATTTGATATAACTACAGAAGTCCGGAAGCAGATTTATAACAATAGTTGTAATAAATTAGATAGCAAATTTAACACAGAAAAACTACATCACAGCCAACTGTTAGCATCGTTTCAATCCAAAATTGTTGAATGATTTTATTATTAAATGAATAATTTATTTAGTGATCTGGCTTCTTCTTTTAGTTCTTTGAATTATGATCATTATATTTCAATGTGAAACGACGGAAGAACTCATTTTTTCAATTAATGAACTTTATCATGAGTCTTGCAAAAGAAAATAAAACATCATACCTGATTTTGTTATTATTTAGTTACCATAAGTTTTAACTTTCAACTGTCCTCATTTGTTAAATATCTCAAAATAACACAAATTGTTATAGGGCAACGGCTCCCTATTTCATCTGAGCTCCTATTTCCATCTCATCTCTTCATCTCATAACTTTGAACATGAATAATATTTTACAACCTACCTGAACCAAACTGTGGAATATTTTAAAATGATTTGAAAAGCTATTGTCACACTTTCCTATTGAAAGAAATGGTTTTAAATTCTTCGGTGATCGTTTTTTTTTCATATAAAATAAACTCACTTTTCAATTTAGGATACATTTTCGTCTAAAGATTTACAGTTCGTCATGTTTCTGAATATCTACTAATCGATTCGTCTCAAAACATGATCACTATTTCGCACAATTACACTACCATTGAAGGCTGGATGACTTCATAATTAGTTATGTTCACTTGCCACTTGTTTAGTTAACGATTAAAAACTTCAAAATTTACCCGACAAGCAATAAAAGTCTTCAAAAATATGAGATGAAAGTTTTTCACTTTGTTCTCTTGATTGCGCTTTGTTTTCATCTCATTTGGTTTCGCAAAGTTGCCAAGTTATCTCATAATGTTACAAAACAAAAATTGTTTTTCTTCTTCAAAATCTCATCAAAAAGTACGTTTTTGATATCCGTGACATTAGTTTAATTATATTATTGATATTAATATTTCAATAAAACTGTTTCTGCTTCGAATATTACCAGAAAGAAAGTGTTAAATACTAATGAAATAACCACTGTGGCAAATCTAGTAGCACTGGTTTCATTCCGCTATACGCCAACATAACGCTGTGAAGTGTGTGTGTGTTTCATCGGCTGTGCACAGAGATGCCAGGTATTTTCATAGAAAATATGTATTACTTTGCATAGAAAGTCTATATCTGTTCTATCTGTTTTCACTAATAAAATGATGTTAAAAGATAGTTCTTTAGATCTCCGTAAGTCATTGCTCCATTAATTAGATAATTCAACGAGTAAATTTTTTACCAATAATAATAATGTGGAAAAATCCTGGTGGGTACGGTTGTATCGTTTGAGTTGTATATCTGGAAGCGGTGAGGCAGTCGGTCACCAGAATGTCTGCCAGCCATATTTTTCCAGCTGGCAGCGTTTAGTCAGCCATCTGGCAGCCATGCGAATGCGGGTGAGAGTGTAATAGTGGAATATTTTGTTTTGATTGCTGTCGCCATTGCTAATTTATAGGATGAATAAAAGATCAACGATAGGATGGATAAAAATCCATTGAGATGAAATTAGGAGCAGAGTAGTGAAAACATCATGAGTGTTTTTAGCTGTTTTATAAATATTAGTTGAATTTTCAAGAAATGTGAATCAATTTTCAACGTCGAGCAAGGCGAATGAAGCAGTAATATGAAATAGTTACAGTGATTTTAGTGGCTAAATCGGGGTTTGAAGGCGACGTACTTACAAATGAGATGAAATAGGGAGCCCTTACCCTACATATCAACTGTTGATATACTTGTGTTATGAATTTGTTATGTGCATCTGATCGGGAAGCGGGGTAAAAAGGGGGTATGGAAACAAAATGTCTGAAAACTACAGAGATTTAATTAGTTGCCATCGAGATGGTAAAGAGACGGGAAAGGGGGAATGAAACAGTTAGTGACAAAAAAAGATCTTGTTAGTTCCGATAAAGATGGTGGACAGGGACGGGGAACGAGAGAATCGGCGGATGTTAGTGTCGAACTTGTAACTCGCAATACTCTACGCACGACCACACGACATTCTCGATGTCCTGATAACCGTGGCCACAGATGCCGAGACCGCTCTTCGCGAGCCCAACACGCCGGAGATGTGCGTTGAAAGTGTAGTGATTTGACATGAGCTGCGACATAACACGAATGAAATCGCGACTCACGTCTATCCCCCTGAACCAAGGTTTCGTCGATACCATAGGGATAATGGAATGTAGAAATCGTCCCAGTTCGCCATTGCTCCATGAAGTTTGCCAACTTTCGAGAGTTTTCTGACGAGAGATTCTGAAAAATTCATTGAAGCAGATTGGTCTTTCATAAATGTCACCTTCTAATGCGCCCACCTTAGCCAGTGAGTCTGCCTTTTCATTGCCCGGAATGGAACAATGCGAAAGGACCCATACTAGCGATACTAAATAAGATCGTTCAGATAAAGTTCTCAAAGGTATTTTCCCCAGAAATATGGGGGATGCTTTCCTGGCTTCATTACTCGGAGAGCTTCTATTGAGCTTAGACTGTCCGTGACAATGAAGTAATGGTCATTGGGCAAGATTTCAATGATCTCGAAGGTGTACTGAATAGCAGTTACTTCTGCGACGTAAACGTAAACGGAAGCTAGGAGAACCATCCATCGTACGGACAGCTAAAATCGGACGTCTACGATGGGCTGGGCATGTCATAAGGATGTCGGACAACAGCCTAGTGAAAATGGTTCTTGAATCTAATCCGACTGGTACAAGAAGAAGAGGAGCGCAGCGAGCAAGATGGATCGATCAAGTGGAGTGTGATCTCAGAAGCATCCGTGCCTTGAGTGGCTGGCGACAAGCAGCCATGGACCGAGTCATGTTGAGACAGGGGGATAGTGCTTTAGATCTCCGTAGTCATTGCTCCATTAATTAGATAATTCAACGAGTAAATTTTTTACCAATAATAATAATGTGGAAAAATCCTGGTGGGTACGGTTGTATCGTTTGAGTTGTATATCTGGAAGCGGTGAGGCAGTCGGTCACCAGAATGTCTGCCAGCCATATTTTTCCAGCTGGCAGCGTTTAGTCAGCCATCTGGCAGCCATGCGAATGCGGGTGAGAGTGTAATAGTGGAATATTTTGTTTTGATTGCTGACGCCATTGCTAATTTATAGGATGAATAAAAGATCAACGATAGGATGGATAAAAATCCATTGAGATGAAATTAGGAGCAGAGTAGTGAAAACATCATGAGAGTTTTTAGCTGTTTTATAAATATTAGTTGAATTTTCAAGAAATGTGAATCAATTTTCAACGTCGAGCAAGGCGAATGAAGCAGTAATATGAAATAGTTACAGTGATTTTAGTGGCTAAATCGGGGTTTGAAGGCGACGTCCTTACAAATGAGATGAAATAGGGAGCCCTTACCCTACATATCAACTGTTGATATACTTGTGTTATGAATTTGTTATGTGCATCTGATCGGGAAGCGGGGTAAAAAGGGGGTATGGAAACAAAATGTCTGAAAACTACAGAGATCTAATTAGTTGCCATCGAGATGGTAAAGAGACGAGAAAGGGGGAATGAAACAGTTAGTGACAAAAAAAGATCTTGTTAGTTCCGATAAAGATGGTGGACAGGGACGGGGAACGAGAGAATCGGCGGATGTTAGTGTCGAACCTGTAACTCGCAATACTCTACGCACGACCACACGACATTCTCGATGTCCTGATAACCGTGGCCACAGATGCCGAGACCGCTCTTCGCGAGCCCAACACGCCGGAGATGTGCGTTGAAAGTGTAGTGATTTGACATGAGCTGCGACATAACACGAATGAAATCGCGACTCACGTCTATCCCCCTGAACCAAGGTTTCGTCGATACCATAGGGATAATGGAATGTAGAAATCGTCCCAGTTCGCCATTGCTCCATGAAGTTTGCCAACTTTCGAGAGTTTTCTGACGAGAGATTCTGAAAAATTCATTAAAGCAGATTGGTCTTTCATAAATGTCACCTTCTAATGCGCCCACCTTAGCCAATGAGTCTGCCTTTTCATTGACCGGAATGGAACAATGCGAAGGGACCCATACTAGCGATACTAAATAATATCGTTCAGATAAAGTTCTCAAAGGTTCCCGTATTTTCCCCAGAAATATGGGGGATGCTTTCCTGGCTTCATTACTCGGAGAGCTTCTATTGAGCTTAGATTGTCCGTGACAATGAAGTAATGGTCATTGGCAAAGATTTCAATGATCTCGAAGGTGTACTGAATAGCAGTTACTTCTGCGACGTAAACGTAAACGGAAGCTAGGAGAACCACCCATCGTACGGACAGCTAAAATCGGACGTCTACGATGGGCTGGGCATGTCATAAGGATGTCGGACAACAGCCTAGTGAAAATGGTTCTTGAATCTAATCCGACTGGTACAAGAAGAAGAGGAGCGCAGCGAGCAAGATGGATCGATCAAGTGGAGTGTTATCTCAGAAGCATCCGTGCCTTGAGTGGCTGGCGACAAGCAGCCATGGACCGAGTCATGTGGAGACAGGGGGATAGTGCTTTAGATCTCCGTAGTCATTGCTCCATTAATTAGATAATTCAACGAGTAAATTTTTTACCAATAATAATAATGTGGAAAAATCCTGGTGGGTACGGTTGTATCGTTTGAGTTGTATATCTGGAAGCGGTGAGGCAGTCGGTCACCAGAATGTCTGCCAGCCATATTTTTCCAGCTGGCAGCGTTTAGTCAGCCATCTGGCAGCCATGCGAATGCGGGTGAGAGTGTAATAGTGGAATATTTTGTTTTGATTGCTGACGCCATTGCTAATTTATAGGATGAATAAAAGATCAACGATAGGATGGATAAAAATCCATTGAGATGAAATTAGGAGCAGAGTAGTGAAAACATCATGAGAGTTTTTAGCTGTTTTATAAATATTAGTTGAATTTTAAAGAAATGTGAATCAATTTTCAACGTCGAGCAAGGCGAATGAAGCAGTAATATGAAATAGTTACAGTGATTTTAGTGGCTAAATCGGGGTTTGAAGGCGACGTCCTTACAAATGAGATGAAATAGGGAGCCCTTACCCTACATATCAACTGTTGATATACTTGTGTTATGAATTTGTTATGTGCATCTGATCGGGAAGCGGGGTAAAAAGGGGGTATGGAAACAAAATGTCTGAAAACTACAGAGATCTAATTAGTTGCCATCGAGATGGTAAAGAGACGAGAAAGGGGGAATGAAATAGTTAGTGACAAAAAAAGATCTTGTTAGTTCCGATAAAGATGGTGGACAGGGACGGGGAACGAGAGAATCGGCGGATGTTAGTGTCGAACCTGTAACTCGCAATACTCTACGCACGACCACACGACATTCTCGATGTCCTGATAACCGTGGCCACAGATGCCGAGACCGCTCTTCGCGAGCCCAACACGCCGGAGATGTGCGTTGAAAGTGTAGTGATTTGACATGAGCTGCGACATAACACGAATGAAATCGCGACTCACGTCTATCCCCCTGAACCAAGGTTTCGTCGATACCATAGGGATAATGGAATGTAGAAATCGTCCCAGTTCGCCATTGCTCCATGAAGTTTGCCAACTTTCGAGAGTTTTCTGACGAGAGATTCTGAAAAATTCATTGAAGCAGATTGGTCTTTCATAAATGTCACCTTCTAATGCGCCCACCTTAGCCAGTGAGTCTGCCTTTTCATTGCCCGGAATGGAACAATGCGAAAGGACCCATACTAGCGATACTAAATAAGATCGTTCAGATAAAGTTCTCAAAGGTATTTTCCCCAGAAATATGGGGGATGCTTTCCTGGCTTCATTACTCGGAGAGCTTCTATTGAGCTTAGACTGTCCGTGACAATGAAGTAATGGTCATTGGGCAAGATTTCAATGATCTCGAAGGTGTACTGAATAGCAGTTACTTCTGCGACGTAAACGTAAACGGAAGCTAGGAGAACCATCCATCGTACGGACAGCTAAAATCGGACGTCTACGATGGGCTGGGCATGTCATAAGGATGTCGGACAACAGCCTAGTGAAAATGGTTCTTGAATCTAATCCGACTGGTACAAGAAGAAGAGGAGCGCAGCGAGCAAGATGGATCGATCAAGTGGAGTGTGATCTCAGAAGCATCCGTGCCTTGAGTGGCTGGCGACAAGCAGCCATGGACCGAGTCATGTGGAGACAGGGGGATAGTGCTTTAGATCTCCGTAGTCATTGCTCCATTAATTAGATAATTCAACGAGTAAATTTTTTACCAATAATAATAATGTGGAAAAATCCTGGTGGGTACGGTTGTATCGTTTGAGTTGTATATCTGGAAGCGGTGAGGCAGTCGGTCACCAGAATGTCTGCCAGCCATATTTTTCCAGCTGGCAGCGTTTAGTCAGCCATCTGGCAGCCATGCGAATGCGGGTGAGAGTGTAATAGTGGAATATTTTGTTTTGATTGCTGACGCCATTGCTAATTTATAGGATGAATAAAAGATCAACGATAGGATGGATAAAAATCCATTGAGATGAAATTAGGAGCAGAGTAGTGAAAACATCATGAGAGTTTTTAGCTGTTTTATAAATATTAGTTGAATTTTCAAGAAATGTGAATCAATTTTCAACGTCGAGCAAGGCGAATGAAGCAGTAATATGAAATAGTTACAGTGATTTTAGTGGCTAAATCGGGGTTTGAAGGCGACGTCCTTACAAATGAGATGAAATAGGGAGCCCTTACCCTACATATCAACTGTTGATATACTTGTGTTATGAATTTGTTATGTGCATCTGATCGGGAAGCGGGGTAAAAAGGGGGTATGGAAACAAAATGTCTGAAAACTACAGAGATCTAATTAGTTGCCATCGAGATGGTAAAGAGACGAGAAAGGGGGAATGAAACAGTTAGTGACAAAAAAAGATCTTGTTAGTTCCGATAAAGATGGTGGACAGGGACGGGGAACGAGAGAATCGGCGGATGTTAGTGTCGAACCTGTAACTCGCAATACTCTACGCACGACCACACGACATTCTCGATGTCCTGATAACCGTGGCCACAGATGCCGAGACCGCTCTTCGCGAGCCCAACACGCCGGAGATGTGCGTTGAAAGTGTAGTGATTTGACATGAGCTGCGACATAACACGAATGAAATCGCGACTCACGTCTATCCCCCTGAACCAAGGTTTCGTCGATACCATAGGGATAATGGAATGTAGAAATCGTCCCAGTTCGCCATTGCTCCATGAAGTTTGCCAACTTTCGAGAGTTTTCTGACGAGAGATTCTGAAAAATTCATTAAAGCAGATTGGTCTTTCATAAATGTCACCTTCTAATGCGCCCACCTTAGCCAATGAGTCTGCCTTTTCATTGCCCGGAATGGAACAATGCGAAGGGACCCATACTAGCGATACTAAATAAGATCGTTCAGATAAAGTTCTCAAAGGTTCCCGTATTTTCCCCAGAAATATGGGGGATGCTTTCCTGGCTTCATTACTCGGAGAGCTTCTATTGAGCTTAGATTGTCCGTGACAATGAAGTAATGGTCATTGGCAAAGATTTCAATGATCTCGAAGGTGTACTGAATAGCAGTTACTTCTGCGACGTAAACGTAAACGGAAGCTAGGAGAACCACCCATCGTACGGACAGCTAAAATCGGACGTCTACGATGGGCTGGGCATGTCATAAGGATGTCGGACAACAGCCTAGTGAAAATGGTTCTTGAATCTAATCCGACTGGTACAAGAAGAAGAGGAGCGCAGCGAGCAAGATGGATCGATCAAGTGGAGTGTGATCTCAGAAGCATCCGTGCCTTGAGTGGCTGGCGACAAGCAGCCATGGACCGAGTCATGTGGAGACAGGGGGATAGTGCTTTAGATCTCCGTAGTCATTGCTCCATTAATTAGATAATTCAACGAGTAAATTTCTTACCAATAATAATAATGTGGAAAAATCCTGGTGGGTACGGTTGTATCGTTTGAGTTGTATATCTGGAAGCGGTGAGGCAGTCGGTCACCAGAATGTCTGCCAGCCATATTTTTCCAGCTGGCAGCGTTTAGTCAGCCATCTGGCAGCCATGCGAATGCGGGTGAGAGTGTAATAGTGGAATATTTTGTTTTGATTGCTGACGCCATTGCTAATTTATAGGATGAATAAAAGATCAACGATAGGATGGATAAAAATCCATTGAGATGAAATTAGGAGCAGAGTAGTGAAAACATCATGAGAGTTTTTAGCTGTTTTATAAATATTAGTTGAATTTTCAAGAAATGTGAATCAATTTTCAACGTCGAGCAAGGCGAATGAAGCAGTAATATGAAATAGTTACAGTGATTTTAGTGGCTAAATCGGGGTTTGAAGGCGACGTCCTTACAAATGAGATGAAATAGGGAGCCCTTACCCTACATATCAACTGTTGATATACTTGTGTTATGAATTTGTTATGTGCATCTGATCGGGAAGCGGGGTAAAAAGGGGGTATGGAAACAAAATGTCTGAAAACTACAGAGATCTAATTAGTTGCCATCGAGATGGTAAAGAGACGAGAAAGGGGGAATGAAACAGTTAGTGACAAAAAAAGATCTTGTTAGTTCCGATAAAGATGGTGGACAGGGACGGGGAACGAGAGAATCGGCGGATGTTAGTGTCGAACCTGTAACTCGCAATACTCTACGCACGACCACACGACATTCTCGATGTCCTGATAACCGTGGCCACAGATGCCGAGACCGCTCTTCGCGAGCCCAACACGCCGGAGATGTGCGTTGAAAGTGTAGTGATTTGACATGAGCTGCGACATAACACGAATGAAATCGCGACTCACGTCTATCCCCCTGAACCAAGGTTTCGTCGATACCATAGGGATAATGGAATGTAGAAATCGTCCCAGTTCGCCATTGCTCCATGAAGTTTGCCAACTTTCGAGAGTTTCCTGACGAGAGATTCTGAAAAATTCATTAAAGCAGATTGGTCTTTCATAAATGTCACCTTCTAATGCGCCCACCTTAGCCAATGAGTCTGCCTTTTCATTGCCCGGAATGGAACAATGCGAAGGGACCCATACTAGCGATACTAAATAAGATCGTTCAGATAAAGTTCTCAAAGGTTCCCGTATTTTCCCCAGAAATATGGGGGATGCTTTCCTGGCTTCATTACTCGGAGAGCTTCTATTGAGCTTAGATTGTCCGTGACAATGAAGTAATGGTCATTGGCAAAGATTTCAATGATCTCGAAGGTGTACTGAATAGCAGTTACTTCTGCGACGTAAACGTAAACGGAAGCTAGGAGAACCACCCATCGTACGGACAGCTAAAATCGGACGTCTACGATGGGCTGGGCATGTCATAAGGATGTCGGACAACAGCCTAGTGAAAATGGTTCTTGAATCTAATCCGACTGGTACAAGAAGAAGAGGAGCGCAGCGAGCAAGATGGATCGATCAAGTGGAGTGTGATCTCAGAAGCATCCGTGCCTTGAGTGGCTGGCGACAAGCAGCCATGGACCGAGTCATGTGGAGACAGGGGGATAGTGCTTTAGATCTCCGTAGTCATTGCTCCATTAATTAGATAATTCAACGAGTAAATTTTTTACCAATAATAATAATGTGGAAAAATCCTGGTGGGTACGGTTGTATCGTTTGAGTTGTATATCTGGAAGCGGTGAGGCAGTCGGTCACCAGAATGTCTGCCAGCCATATTTTTCCAGCTGGCAGCGTTTAGTCAGCCATCTGGCAGCCATGCGAATGCGGGTGAGAGTGTAATAGTGGAATATTTTGTTTTGATTGCTGACGCCATTGCTAATTTATAGGATGAATAAAAGATCAACGATAGGATGGATAAAAATCCATTGAGATGAAATTAGGAGCAGAGTAGTGAAAACATCATGAGAGTTTTTAGCTGTTTTATAAATATTAGTTGAATTTTCAAGAAATGTGAATCAATTTTCAACGTCGAGCAAGGCGAATGAAGCAGTAATATGAAATAGTTACAGTGATTTTAGTGGCTAAATCGGGGTTTGAAGGCGACGTCCTTACAAATGAGATGAAATAGGGAGCCCTTACCCTACATATCAACTGTTGATATACTTGTGTTATGAATTTGTTATGTGCATCTGATCGGGAAGCGGGGTAAAAAGGGGGTATGGAAACAAAATGTCTGAAAACTACAGAGATCTAATTAGTTGCCATCGAGATGGTAAAGAGACGAGAAAGGGGGAATGAAACAGTTAGTGACAAAAAAAGATCTTGTTAGTTCCGATAAAGATGGTGGACAGGGACGGGGAACGAGAGAATCGGCGGATGTTAGTGTCGAACCTGTAACTCGCAATACTCTACGCACGACCACACGACATTCTCGATGTCCTGATAACCGTGGCCACAGATGCCGAGACCGCTCTTCGCGAGCCCAACACGCCGGAGATGTGCGTTGAAAGTGTAGTGATTTGACATGAGCTGCGACATAACACGAATGAAATCGCGACTCACGTCTATCCCCCTGAACCAAGGTTTCGTCGATACCATAGGGATAATGGAATGTAGAAATCGTCCCAGTTCGCCATTGCTCCATGAAGTTTGCCAACTTTCGAGAGTTTTCTGACGAGAGATTCTGAAAAATTCATTAAAGCAGATTGGTCTTTCATAAATGTCACCTTCTAATGCGCCCACCTTAGCCAATGAGTCTGCCTTTTCATTGCCCGGAATGGAACAATGCGAAGGGACCCATACTAGCGATACTAAATAAGATCGTTCAGATAAAGTTCTCAAAGGTTCCCGTATTTTCCCCAGAAATATGGGGGATGCTTTCCTGGCTTCATTACTCGGAGAGCTTCTATTGAGCTTAGATTGTCCGTGACAATGAAGTAATGGTCATTGGCAAAGATTTCAATGATCTCGAAGGTGTACTGAATAGCAGTTACTTCTGCGACGTAAACGTAAACGGAAGCTAGGAGAACCACCCATCGTACGGACAGCTAAAATCGGACGTCTACGATGGGCTGGGCATGTCATAAGGATGTCGGACAACAGCCTAGTGAAAATGGTTCTTGAATCTAATCCGACTGGTACAAGAAGAAGAGGAGCGCAGCGAGCAAGATGGATCGATCAAGTGGAGTGTGATCTCAGAAGCATCCGTGCCTTGAGTGGCTGGCGACAAGCAGCCATGGACCGAGTCATGTGGAGACAGGGGGATAGTGCTTTAGATCTCCGTAGTCATTGCTCCATTAATTAGATAATTCAACGAGTAAATTTCTTACCAATAATAATAATGTGGAAAAATCCTGGTGGGTACGGTTGTATCGTTTGAGTTGTATATCTGGAAGCGGTGAGGCAGTCGGTCACCAGAATGTCTGCCAGCCATATTTTTCCAGCTGGCAGCGTTTAGTCAGCCATCTGGCAGCCATGCGAATGCGGGTGAGAGTGTAATAGTGGAATATTTTGTTTTGATTGCTGACGCCATTGCTAATTTATAGGATGAATAAAAGATCAACGATAGGATGGATAAAAATCCATTGAGATGAAATTAGGAGCAGAGTAGTGAAAACATCATGAGAGTTTTTAGCTGTTTTATAAATATTAGTTGAATTTTCAAGAAATGTGAATCAATTTTCAACGTCGAGCAAGGCGAATGAAGCAGTAATATGAAATAGTTACAGTGATTTTAGTGGCTAAATCGGGGTTTGAAGGCGACGTCCTTACAAATGAGATGAAATAGGGAGCCCTTACCCTACATATCAACTGTTGATATACTTGTGTTATGAATTTGTTATGTGCATCTGATCGGGAAGCGGGGTAAAAAGGGGGTATGGAAACAAAATGTCTGAAAACTACAGAGATCTAATTAGTTGCCATCGAGATGGTAAAGAGACGAGAAAGGGGGAATGAAACAGTTAGTGACAAAAAAAGATCTTGTTAGTTCCGATAAAGATGGTGGACAGGGACAGGGAACGAGAGAATCGGCGGATGTTAGTGTCGAACCTGTAACTCGCAATACTCTACGCACGACCACACGACATTCTCGATGTCCTGATAACCGTGGCCACAGATGCCGAGACCGCTCTTCGCGAGCCCAACACGCCGGAGATGTGCGTTGAAAGTGTAGTGATTTGACATGAGCTGCGACATAACACGAATGAAATCGCGACTCACGTCTATCCCCCTGAACCAAGGTTTCGTCGATACCATAGGGATAATGGAATGTAGAAATCGTCCCAGTTCGCCATTGCTCCATGAAGTTTGCCAACTTTCGAGAGTTTTCTGACGAGAGATTCTGAAAAATTCATTAAAGCAGATTGGTCTTTCATAAATGTCACCTTCTAATGCGCCCACCTTAGCCAATGAGTCTGCCTTTTCATTGCCCGGAATGGAACAATGCGAAGGGACCCATACTAGCGATACTAAATAAGATCGTTCAGATAAAGTTCTCAAAGGTTCCCGTATTTTCCCCAGAAATATGGGGGATGCTTTCCTGGCTTCATTACTCGGAGAGCTTCTATTGAGCTTAGATTGTCCGTGACAATGAAGTAATGGTCATTGGCAAAGATTTCAATGATCTCGAAGGTGTACTGAATAGCAGTTACTTCTGCGACGTAAACGTAAACGGAAGCTAGGAGAACCACCCATCGTACGGACAGCTAAAATCGGACGTCTACGATGGGCTGGGCATGTCATAAGGATGTCGGACAACAGCCTAGTGAAAATGGTTCTTGAATCTAATCCGACTGGTACAAGAAGAAGAGGAGCGCAGCGAGCAAGATGGATCGATCAAGTGGAGTGTGATCTCAGAAGCATCCGTGCCTTGAGTGGCTGGCGACAAGCAGCCATGGACCGAGTCATGTGGAGACGTATGCTTGATACAGCAAAGGACACCCCAGGACTATAGCTATTAGGTAAGGTAAGGTAAACTGAAGCCGGATCACTGAGTTTGTAAGAAGCGGTGATGTTATGGTTGAAGATCCCGAAGCCTGTGGACCTGTTGATGTTTATTTCACAGTTAACTGTTCTAAATTTATTATAAAAGATATTAGAGGCCACTTGAGGGCGTATGTGATCCGGAATCCCACGAATCTCTTCTCTCATGGATGTGTCGAAAAACACAGTAGAATCAGAAGTATCCAAGAAATGAGCACGAAGAAGGATTAATATTCTGAGCCATGTAATCAAAATACAAGGACGTAAAACGGGTCTGAGAATTTAGCTCGACAAGCCTTTCGAAGTTTTCAATCACCATTGGATTCAAGATATCGTATCGGATAAGCAATCGATATGAGAGATCCCAGAATCGATTTTTCAATGGTAAGACGCCCGCGAGCACTTCGAAACTCATCGTATGAGTCGATTGCATGCAACCTAAGGCAATACGCCAACAACGATACTGAATTCTTTCTAGTGTAATGAAATGGGTATTCGCGGCGGAAGCAGAAGCATCCATATTCCATTACGGACAATATCGTTGTTTGGTACATCAGGTCTCCTGGGTGGGCACCTAACCAAGTTCCGATTAATGAGCAAATAGTATTGATTAATTGCTGGCATTTTTGTTTCAAATACCTAATGTGACATCCCCAGGTCCCTTTGGAGTCGAACCAGACCCCGAGACATTTAAATGTGAAGACCTGAGCTATGGTTCTACACCCTAGTTGAAGCTGTAATTTTGCTGGTTCTCGCTTCCTGGAAAATGAAATCGTATTGTCGAAAAATCACCATGTGCGAAATACATGTGTTTCTCGGACAATAGATTATACAAAAAGTTATTCAGAATTGGTGAAAGACCATGCCGATGCAACTTCTCAGAGAGGATGTTTATGGAAACTGAGTCAAAAGACCCCTTGATGTCTAGGAAAACTTACGCCATTTGTTCTTTACGAGCAAATGCCATTTGAATTTCGTTTGAGAGCAACGAAAGACAATTGTTCGTTCTTTTGCCTCTGTAAAACAGGTTTTGTCTTTCTCTGTACAAAGGTATTAGAATTACTGAAACAAACGAGGGTCGGAGACCCATAGTGTTGTATACCATTCGACCTAGCTGGATGAGATCGGAAAATGTATGTGTATATGTTTGTGTGTGAATGTGTGTGCACTTTTCAGATATTTTTTCCGTTCAATTTTCTCAGAGAAAACTGAAACGACTTCAACAAACTTAGGCTCGTTTGACAGCTACTATTAGGCGAATAATCAAACTCGAAAATCACATGACTGCACTTTCGGGTTCCGGAGATATAATGGTATAAGTGACGTAAGCGACAAAACACGTTTTTTTACCGCTCAATTTTCTCAAAGTTTGCTTAGTCAATTTTAACAAGTCTAGGCTCATTTGAAAGCTACTATTGAACTATGGACTAAGTTCGAAGATCAAATGGCTGCCATTCTGGTTCCGTACATAAAATGGTATAGGTGACGTAAACGAATAATCTCACATCCCTTATCTGAAGGCTAACAATGTCAATCAAATTTGGAAGAGTAATAGCGAACATTTCAGCTGCGAGAGATGCAATGTTATTTGTGACGTGACCGAAAAATTCCAGTGTTTTTCAATGCAACAAAATTTCTCGGAGATAGAAGAATCGATTTCTGAAGACTTAGACTCGTTTGAAAGCTACTAGTGCTTCATAGGAACACAGCAAGTATAGAGCAACTCGTGTGCTAAGCTTGGATATCACTGACTTTTGGTTTATTTCAATACTAATTGTCGAGGATGAAAGCTTACATATGATTTAATGAGACTATTTAAATGCCAAGATAAAGGCATTATCACACCACTATGTGGATTAGAAAGGGTGTTTAGTATTCTTTTTGGTATCATGATATTATAAATTCAAATATATTACTAAAAAACAACCCTTTTGACTCTGACATTTGTTCGATGCGGACTAGTGAGATCTTTTCGCCGACCGAACCCAATCCCATTTGCTACAACATATACTTTTCTTAGTGTCTTTCACCACCATTACCCGTGGGAAGTTACTCCAGTTGATAACCAAAATGATCAACATGCGGGCCTTCGCAGCAGGTATTGTGTGTTGATAAATATGTGTATAAATAGAAAATAATATAAAGATCTTCGAAATTTCTTTGAACTCGTTATATAATAAAGGCTATACATTCACTGTGAAACTTGACTCTTGACCCAAGGTCAAGAGGGTCGAGTTACATATACTCGTAGCATTCGAATCAGTTCTTCGAGAACACAAAATGTTTGTGTACGTGGCTGTATATAAGTTTCTGTGTGTATGAAACATATTGAAACTTACACTTTTCACGTACCGAAGCATAATGCAAAGATTTTGAATTTCATAGTGAAGTACCAGAAGTTCTATTTTATGACTGTTTTATATAAGTGACCATGCCAAGCGAAACGAATTCTTCAAAACGTAACGTTAATGAAATCTCTAGTTCGCAGAACTTATTAAGTGATAACCAAACAAGATCATTACGGTTTCTAGTTCCTAGAGTACCAATTAAATAATTATTAAAAATATACAAATCGATTGAGTGAAGAAGTTTAGAACGGTTTTCACTAACTTATGATCTGAATTTGCTGCGAAATTTTATTCGGATCCGACTCCCGGGTCCGTAATTTTGAAATGAACTGTAGGTAAAAGTTTAGCGAAACTGTGCTAAAAACTGTTTCAATATAATAATTCGTAATATACAATAAACACCAACGTTAGTTGATAGCCAAACGAATCAGATTTTTTTTATACCGGCCTCCTGTTTCCATTTTCGGAAATTTTGAATATAGTGATCGAAAACTCCAAAAAAAGAAACTCATTTCGATTTCTCGAAGATAGTTAATGGTTTCTTAATTTGCTATGAAATTAAACTGGGATCTGACTTCTGATTCCGGAGTTACAGGGTATAGAGTGCTATAAATGGCATGCCTTTGGTTTAAATGACGAGAAAAAATATGTAAAAATATTTGAAACTGCTTCAATATATAGTACAACCCATACTTGCACTTGAAATTTCAAATTATTTTGATTTATTTTTATGTTATGCACAGCTAAATATTGATATTATTGCACGAAATATACAATACAACACTAATATTTCAATATTTGAATAATTCATTTGATGAAATTTCCCCAAAATGGAATTGATATGCGAACGAAACAGATAAGCGTAGAAATATTTTTCACATTTGACTGAACAAGCTCACATTTTTTTTTGCTTTTTCAGAAAGTATAGACTGCATCCGTCAAGCTAACTCAAAAATGTCCAAAATCGATATAGGATTGATATGCGAGTATTGGCAGTATAAAACTGAGGGTAAAAAATAGTAAAACTTTATTCATGATTTCAATATTCTTTTTTTTTCTCCCACATCTATTTCGCCCCCCTCGAAGTAATCCACCCCGGTCCCAATACTCTTGTGCCAACATGTTTTCTAATTCTCGAAACAGTTGTTAAAGTCAATTTCCGAAATAGTCTTCAATGCGCGTAGCGATTTACGTTTGATGTCTTCAATTGATTCAAAACTGTTTCCCCGGAGCGGTCGTTTGAGTTTGCTGAATAGCCAAAAGTCACACGGAGCTAAATCAGGCAAATACGGTGGTTGCGGAACGATATTGGTTAAATTTTTGGCGAAAAAATCACGAAGAATCAATGCAGTATGCGACGGTGAATAATCGTGGTGCAAAAACCAAGAGCTGTCGGCCCATAATTTTCGGCCTCTTTTCACGAATAGATCGCGCAAATCCGAGTAAGGTATCTGATTATTAATCGTCGATTCTCGAGCACCAATTTCTTGATTTTATTGACGTGTTCATCATCAATCATGTTGATGGCCGTCCTGGACGTAGTTCGTCGTCAACGCGTTCTCGACCCTTCTTTGAACAACTTGTACCAATCAAAAACACTCGCTCGTGACATACAATTACGTTTGCAACATTCTGAACGTTTCGGCACCAGAAAGTCTTACTACTTTTTGCTTAAGTAGGTCTTGAAAGTACATGGTCATTTGTTCTTCAAAATTAAAGCAAACACCAGCTTATATGGCGGCAATAACAATCTAAATAAGACAAATGAACGAATTTAGAGCACACAAGAATTAACTCGACAATGCTCTGTACGACTCGAACGACATTTGTTTTAAAACTTTCAAGTCTGCCACTACTTCTACCGCAGCTGAAAATATACACCTACTTCAACGAAAAACATTTTAGATTTCCATTGAACTTAGGATTTCAGTATAAAGAATAGAAAATTAAAATTAATTGATATTCTTGAGAGAACTCTTTTTAATTGGATTTTTTACTTCTTATTACTCGCCAACCAGCAGACAGTTCCCGTAAGAATTGAGACGTCTTCGTGAAACTAATGGTCATTACGGTATGGTTTCCGTTGAAATGAAGAAATAAATCTTTCCTAACTGACTGAGTTCGCTGGCCAATTCAGTGCTCACCTTTTGCTTGTGTATTGTTTCCTTTTGGTGCTAAATAGGGGACGGCAGGATAAGATGGGTTGGTAGGGCCCATAACTAACTGAAATGATAAAGATTGTCAAAAGAATCGATTTTCGCTGTTAAAAATAATCGTTTCTAATAATAAATAAAGGATTAAACGGGATTTGAAGTATTGAATGTGCATGGTTTTGAGCTATTTAAAATTTAAAAGATTTTTTGTTTTCCTTGGTTCTTACAAAAATGATTCAAAAGAAAAATACTTATGTTTAATTAGACTATTCATCCTTCTTATACTGGGTAAATCATATATTTTGAATTGCTGAGCATAACATTGCGGAGCTTGACAGCTTCATGACTAGTAGAACTATCAAATAAATTTGTTTCTTGCAAGCATCAAAAACTAAGCAACAGGCTTGAAAGTTCTACGCCATATCCTGTGAGTTATCAAATTTTGGATTAATAAAACGGTACATTCGAAACCAGGTGCAAATAGAGCTGCGAGCTGCGCATCTTTTTATATAATATTGATTGTTTTGTTCATTTATTTATCCATTAAATTAGAATATTTTTATTTTTTACACCAGTTCAGCTTACTCGATAGCTTATTTGGATACCATAGATTCGAAACAGAATGCAGTGGAATGAATTCGAACTAAATTGCATCAAACAAATATTTGTTATATCTGAACAATGTAAGGAGTCCTACCAGTACACAAAGGTTTTAAAAAATATTGCTGTATGACTTTAAGGATAAAAAGAAAGTTTAATTGATTTCAGCGTCAGAAAGAGTTAGCGCTCTTGCGTAATTGAGAATTCCATTTTACCCCGTCGTCTCCTCTTTTTACTACAGTCTGTAAGTGTTTGCCGACCGGAAGGTAGCGGAAAATATCTTCATTCCATGTTAATTATCCCATACTTGATTAAATCACTCTAGCAAACTCTGTGTAAAGGTATCCCCTACTGGGCGAAGGATTGTGCGGTTTACATTTGGAAAGAATCCTCGCATAAATCATTCTCTGAAGTGGGCCCATAGTATGTACAACTGATTTCTTTCATTTCCTTTCTGCTTGTATTCGTAAATTATGTTCAGCTTGGGAAAAATCCGAACTTGTGTTGTGACCTCACTTTAAATAAAGCCAAATGATACCCTAATTTAACGAGACTATTCTACCACTTTTCAGTGAACCCGTCCGAAATCGGATTAGAAATCCTTTTGATTACAATGTATTAAGCGCGTATCCAGAAAAAAAACTAAACGAAAGAAAAGGGATGGGGTTGGTTTCAAAACATGTTGATTAATTTCCACAAGAATGTAATTATGTTTATAATTATTTACTTTTTTTCTTTTCAACGAGTAAGTATAATAGTCAATATTTCTTTTTTCTTTTTGCAATATTCTGTTAACGAGAGAACATTTTGTAGAAACAGGAAATAAGAATTATAGAATGATAGTACTCCAGGAAGAGCAAGGATGTGAATATATAGAACGGAAAGGTGAGACGTGACAGAGGGACATTTAAGCAAGCAGAAATCTTTTAGTAACTCAACTTCAACCTTCTACCAGAGGAGTCGGGCTTAGGCATCTGATCAATGCGAATCACCCGAGTCTCTGGTATGTCGGAAAGTAGTGATAAAGGTCTTTTACCATTTACTATCTGAACCGGTAAAAAAAAGTTACCAGAAGTTGTCACTTTTTACTTGCGACGACATTCTTACACATAATGAGTTCTTCACTTCATGGATGTTTTAAATTAATCTCTAAACGGCTAGATGAACATCGGAATGGAAGATTTGTTCGAACTATTACTTGTGTGCCCACAGTCACAGCGTGTGACTGTTTAACCCAGATTCTAAGCGGCGTTTTTATTTCATATATAAAATGTCGTTCCTAATTCATGTTAATTAAATGAGCGTGTTTTTTTGATAATTAAATGTAAAACTTAATCATTTGGAATTATTTCTGTTATGGTTTTGTAAACATCGATTCAATTTTTGTTTGCAGTACATATAGTAATTTCTTTGAGTTTCACAAATGTTTTGTCGCTGATTTTATGCTGCATTTGTAGTGTGATCGATGTAAGAGTTTTTGGAAGAGTTGTACAATCTGCTTGAGAATTTTTACAAAATAAGTTTCCTAATCGATTTTCGTTACGCTCATACAACTATAAACGTAACTTTAGTTTTGGTATTATTTTAAAAAGTTTAACACTTGATTTTACAAGTTCATACGATCGTTCGAAAAACCTATACATTTAAACGTAATTCATGTAGTTCCATGTTTAAATTTTCTCTAAAAAATATCACTGATTGTCAAACGTACGAGATTTGTCATAATATAAGTCGAGTTCCAAAGTTGTTAGTTGTAACGACAAAAGATCTTAAAGATATGTTGCACAACACCGAAAAACTGCACTTTTTCATTACACAACAGTTACCAGAATAGTAATATAAACTAATTTGATAAGTTTCAATTTGCAATGGAATTCAATGTTTTTGTTTTTCGAGTCAACAGCATTGAAAAGCCTAAAAGATTATATACACTACTAGACGAACTGTCACATGTCTATCATTTATCTCAAAGGTGGAAATAAGTAAAGCTTTTGATTCACAGTAAATAAAAATAGTTAGTATTATTATTTCATATCACATATTTATTATAGATATTATAATGAATTCTACAACGAATGATTTATGATAAGATAAATTTTGATTTTACTTAGAATTTATAAATGTCTTCATCGTTATCAGTATTACTGTCTGATTCGGAATCAGCATTTCAACAAAGTTCGGTTCGTTTTAATGCTACTCTGTGTTAATTAAGCAGGTTTGAAGTTCAAATGGTTGTCACTTACAGTTCCTGTGATGTAGTGGTATAAGTGACATTAACATCAAAACTGATTACCGCTCAATTTTATCGGATATGGATTATCCGATATCAATAATTTTAGGCTCGTTAAGTGAGTTTATTTCGTCGATTGCATCTAAATTCCATGTTTCGTGATGTATTTGAAAGGGTATAGCCGGGTTTTCATACAAAAACTGCCCCCAAACAGAACATAAATTAATATACGCTGTTTGAAAGGGTCTATATTGGAAATAATTTTCCCAAAATTTTAACCCTTTAACTACCATAATGGTGGAGTTAGGGTGGTTCTTCTAATTTCCATTTTATTCAATTTGTCAAAAACCTCTTTGGCAAAAAAATTGAGAAAAATCAGGAATATTTTAGGAATTATGGGAAACCTCTCTGATTTTTTTCAGAATTTTTCAAAATGTATTTCATGTGAAAAAAAAAGTTCAATATTTTCGAATTTTTTTTTTTTGATCGCATTTACCACTCTACCATAAATCATTTATGAGTAATTTACGCTGTATTTTTTTTAGAATTTTTAAAAATGTGTACGGGTATAATATCAGACTTTTAAAAAATAATTCATTCGCAAAAGCATGCGTCTCCATCAAATTGTCATCATCCGATGGAGACGCATAATATATCACATGCTCTTAGAACTAAATACCATGCGTTTCCATCTACAACTTGAGTTCAGGGCTTAAGAAGGAATTTTCATAAGGATGGATCGGTGAGATAAATATGAATCAGAACTAATGAAAGTTTTTATTCATGAACTGATAAGTCATCTTACATTCATTGGATTCAAATCAAATAATAACTATATTGAGTAAAAATTCTAAAGGACAATTAAATTATAGTTCTTTTGCAGAAAAAAGTATTCCTAGATACCAAGCGCAAAATCAAGGAAAATTCGAAACCAAGCGAAATCTAAAAATAAACTATCAGTTTTAAGGTAAAATGTTCGTCGACATTATGTATCACTTGGCTATTCATACGCCAAGTTGCCTGAAACTGCTCAACAAGACAGCTAAAGTCAAACGGCTTAAGCTCATAAAGACGGATTATTCAAACTGAGATCGGACTGACAGTAAATCGGTCGAAACAAAATGTATGAGAGGGAAAGGCTTTAAAATATAACATCTTCCCACTCGAATAATGGTGCGTGGCGACGATATCGTGGAAGTATCGGAAGGCTCAAGAAAAAGAGAAGCATAGCGAACAAGGTGGATCGAATGGAGGCAAATAGTGGTCATAGTCTGAGCTGTATGGAGACGACTTCTAGATACATAATAATAGGACTTGGACTGATACGTGAGAAAAGTACTCCACGAAACACCAGAAAAAGGCCACTAAGTGCAAGTAAATTCGGTGAACTATATTTGCGAAAGCGTTTGAAATTCAATTTTTATACATAGCTTAGTTCCTCATTCATTCTTAGTTAATACATATTTCGATTAAAGCAATAAAACAATACCATTTTCCGAAACTGATTAATAAAGGAGTCCTCTTCAAGAAATAGCAAAAAACTGAAAATATTAAGTTTAAAAGAACATATTGTTTGTATAGAAAATCGACGATGCGAATTAATGCGTTCTTTTTGGGTCTTCGGAACTTGCTGCATGCGCTTCGGCTTAATTTCTATCTGGTTTATAGTATTTCTTATTATTTTTTTCTGCTAATAACTAACCTCGAAACCACCAGACTATCCCGCAAGATGTTGAAGTTAGAAACGAATTACAACCGTCCGCTGGCACACATGTCCACTAATGCATTCCCTGCATCATTGTTTGGTAAATCGAGCCAGGCGTGCGGGCGTGTGTAAATAATATAAGGAATAAAATTCTTTTATTAATAATGATAAATTACGTCAGTACTCAAGCCCTGAACTCAAGTTGTAGATGGAAACGCATGGTGTTTAGTTCTAAGGGCATGTGATATATGATTTTAGAACTATATACCATGCGTCTCCATCGGATGATAACAATTTGATGGAGACGCATGCTTTTCTGAATGAGTTATTTTTTTAAAGTATGATATTATACCCGCCCACATTTTTTAAAAATCTGAAAAAAAATACAGCGTAATGTACTCATAAATGATTTATTTTTTATGTAAAATTTAGAGTGGTACCAAAAATGTAAGTGAGATTAAAAAAAATTCGAAAATTTTGAACTTTTTTTTTACATGAAATACATTTTGAAAAATTCTGAAAAAAATCAGAGAGGTTTCCCATAATTCCTAAAATATTCCTGATTCTTTTCAATTTTTTTGCTGAAGAGGTTTTTGAAAAAATTGAATAAAATGAAAATCAGAAGAACCACCCTAACTCCACCAATATGGCAGTTAAAGAGTTAAAATTTTGGGAAAATCATCTCCAATATAAACCCTTTCAAACAGCGTATATCAATTTTTGTTCTGTTTGGGGGCAGTTTTTGTATAAGAACCCGGCTATACCCTTTATTCAGCAATACAGTCGTGGTGGAGTAATATCAAAATATAAAACAGCTAATAATATTAACATACATGCTGCGATGAATAATAATTATAACAATAATAAAAACATGGCAAAGCATGCTATGGAGTTGATTAATAATACCCTATTTAGCTTGAATATCATACATAGAAGAAACAGGAGTGCAGGATTTGACTACGTCAATTCAAACGCACCATTGAAACGCTACGTGAAATGCTGCGCTCCAGTTACCTCTTTAAATCAAATTTATGTCAAATAGCGTTTCATTGGATTTAATCTAGATAGTGCATTAGCATCATCATCAGCATCAACCATCTGGAGATAAAACAAAGTCTTTTGTCGCTATAATCACTATTTGGTGAGGTATATTTTTTTACTAATTTTGTATTGCGTGTTGATATTGCGCAGCGAAAACTGTAAAATTAACATTATCAATTGTATTACGATCCAATCTGATTATTTTCATAAAACCTTCATCTAGCATTGATTTTCCTTCATTTAGTATTCATTTTATTACAATTAAACAACAGGTTGCGAAATAGAATACGGTTTGTATCAAAGGAGAAGATGTGTTGAAACTTCGTAAACCATGCCGCAACGAAACCGGCATTTTTCCCAACTCTGGTGATAGAGACTTAAACGAGTTGATGTACAAACTCCTTTAATATTCCTTATCACCCATCACTAAACTTCTCAAAGATGCAAAATTTGCAATTTTCCAGTCTTATTGACACGCGTTATCCTTAGTTCAAAATTACTGTAGGATTACTGTTGTCACCAATTTTCACGTCCCTCATTGGGATTAACGATTTTAGATGTAAATCTATCGGTACTCATGTCTGATTTTGCTCGTATGTGATTTTCTTCCAAAATGCCTCAAGCTGACCGAATCGTCCAGTACTTTGATCTTACAGGAATCAGTGATAATAGTAGTTCAAAATCACCACAGATTAGTATTGATTTTGATCAACTGATCTTAAAAAAATTGGGAAATATGACAATTCGATCATATATGCTTATTAAAATATTTTTCGGAATCAAAATTCATAAAAGTGTCAAAAATTACTTCAATTATCGATATTTTCAGGTTTAAAAGGTAGATTAATATAATTAAAATGACTTACGTGATCACTATATTTAATTCTAGATCGTATTTGAATAGTTTTTATGTATTACCACGTAAACAATTTGAAATAAATCTTAAGGTGATGTTGAGCAAGATCGCATCAGGATTTTCAAGAAGTAGATAAAAAAACTTTAGAATGATTGAATAGTTACAGATATTTTCCCCCGCTTTTGAAAACCTAATTAATAACAATTGTGCCGTACGCCAAGGGTACTTGAACGAGTCTCAGCAAACAAGATTGCCAAAAAATGTAGGATTTAATAGTATTACAAAAATGTATGAATATTACATAGTGATCGGGGACTTGTCGGAGAGTTAGTTAGCACAAATTGCTACACCTGTTCTCATGCGAATGGAGCACTCGAACTCCTTTCTTGGCTAAATGCGCTGAGAACGAACGAAGCGGTACAAGGCGCGAACGTGTTTTTGAGAGCAGCTAATACCACTGACAGACATGTGATTTCCGTACAATGATTTCTGTACAACGTTGTACGCGTACAACGATAAGGTGACAGACATGTTTTGCGCACAGAATGAATGTACTGTGAAACGAAAAAACTCTAAATTTAGTTTAATCTCCCAGCTCCGATGATCGATAATATAGAAACCAAACATTTTTGTGGTTTGAAGATTATTACTAGCAACTAATTTATGACAGATATAATCTTGTCTCTCTGTCTTAGCTACTAAACTATTTGTGTGTGATTGTTCTTTGGATGACAGTATCACTCATATCAAATTTTATGGTTTCAAGGTACATTTTTGACACGTTTGTTCTGGGATACAGGATTTTTTCCTTCATTGCTTACATGTAATTAGCATTAGGGAAAATTAGATGTTCATAATTTTGATGTTCTACCGTAACATTCACTGATAAAAATATAAAACAAATATAAATAAAAAATGGAGGAAATATGAAAGGCTTTTAGAACTAATTTTCGGAACACGAAAACTATTTTTTTATGCAACGACCCAGATTTCTACCAAAAAGGTGATGAATCACTTAATTTTGTTTGTAAATTATGCCGACTTTTGCCAAAATCGCATAAATTTCAATGTTCAGTCATAATTACTTTTCACCCGCATATTGACGATAAATATAAGAGCGCATAAACCATTAACATTGAGTCTCGAAATAGTAATTAAATCTAAGATATTATTAGTATGTAACCATCGGAAACGGCATGGCATACACATATTCCAGAAAAATTCTATCAACGTAACAGTTTATTCATTACGAAATTTTCATGAAAAGGATTATGTTCATCATAAAGCTGAATTTAAAACCTTCTTGAATTTTAAATCATTCCAAAATAGATTTGACATGGGTTTGATGCTTCACTTTGCATCATAAATCTTATGAAAAATGGATATAATCTCATAATCGTTTTATTAGGATTTTGAGGAGTTTAAAGTTGTTATGCTATATTTATGAAGTAAAACTGAAAAGTATTACAAATATTTCTTAAATTAAACATATAACTTGGTACGTGTTCTGCTTCAATTTACTCACACTGAAAGGCATGATTCGCTGTTCTCTCTATTCATACCCATAATAAGACTCTTTCTAAACAATTTAATAACAAGTTTTCTTTCCATCCAACGGCATTCAATCCGATGACACAAGACGAAGTAATAAGAAGATTTAGAGTTTCCAGAAGTCATCAATAAACAGGATGATTACACAATTGGCTTTTTGATGTATTGGATATTCATCGTTTATTATTTCCACATGTGAAATCAAAATATGAATCATTATGTTTTTAATTCCATTTCAACAATAAATTTACTTGCTATTGAATAGAAATTAATTACTCAATAGTGCTGATTTTCTGTACAAATGTGAATAAATTGTTTTCCTTATTTGTATTTCAAAAGTTCACCAAATTTATGAATAATTCTTGGTTAGACTGCTTTTTGAAAATATGCTACAAAGTATATTGAACAATCCAATCAGCGAGGTCACCACGAGATAGCGTTATGGTGATTGTTTTGACATATCCCATGTATTTAGAGAAATTTTTGACGAATTTTTCAATTTTTTTCAGTTTGAAAGAATGCAGATGGCAAAACCTTACAAATATGGGTAAGAAAAACGATTATTCATGTGTTGTCATCAAACATATGACTTCAAATTGTCCTATACTCTTGACAATCTAGGATGAAATTTGAAATTTTCAGTTCACATACAGATTTGATTTAGATGATAAAACATAAGTAAATAGACTAGTCATAAAACTTTTGATCATAATTTATCAATTAATCTCAAAATCCAACCCAAAAAATAAAGAATATCCCAAATATGAAAACAGTGCCCAACCTCACTTCTTCGAATTGTGGTATTTCATGTTACGATTTCTCCATAAATATCAATCACACATACCACGGAAAGTTACTGAATCATTAATGATCGATTTTTTTACCAATTTTTTACACGTTTTTGTATGTTAGTGTTCGATTCATAAGAAAAAATAATAAAAACCCTGCATTTTGTTCGAATCTCCTAGAAAAATCTGAAAATTATCACCATCGCTTAGTTCAAAGCTCGCCACTCGGGCAGCGCTGCGATCGCAAAAGAGTTGGTTGGATTCTTCAATAGGTTTTATGCTGCTTGTTGGCATTTTACCAAGATTTTTTTTTTCAAAATAAATGAAAGTTGTTTATTATTTGATACTCAGAAGAAGGAAATATTGTTTCATGAGTTCACCATCGATCGCCATTGGCGCTGGTAGCAGTAAACAGTGATGTGATTTTGCACAGTACAACGATAAATGACCGTAGTATGGAAACCACCGTTGTATCATGATGCTCGCGTGATACCACCGTGATTTAGGGTGACAGACATGTGATTTCACGGTGTACAGTGATTTCGATATCACATGTCTGTCATAAGCATAATGCTCTTCGCCTGCGCATGGTTGTCTTCTGAGAATGAGAACAAATTTGTCTCGCAATAAAAAGAGCGCGTGTGGATAAGGTCTGCTGCTACTCTGTGTAATATACAGTTCCCACCATTTAAAATCTAATCGCAATTTTAGTTTTGTTACCCAATTTTTTAATTCACGGTGTTCGGTTTTCTGATTTACATTCGGAAATCTTGATTCACATTTACCTGCGCAAAATGGGCTTATTTCCACCTCTGATTTATCTGTCAACGAAACGTCACCATCAATCTCAAACTACAAGGGAGAGAACCGGTATCAGCAGTGCTAAACTCTTATTTTTTATTACTTCATTTTCGCGGTCTCAAAATAACAGGACAATTTTAAACCGGATACAAATCTCAACAGAGAAGAATGAATCAATCAAAGTATGTACTACCGAGTTTTGATCATTTCGCATACAATAAGCCAAATTTATTTCCGACGTAAATACTAGCTTTAGTGCATTTATGAGTTATTGCCCGTATTGTCATTGAAGGTGACTTACAATTCGGAAAACTGCATTCTGTTTTATTATTTGTTATGCTTGTGAAATGGTTTGAAAAATGATGTAGTAGATGCTTCGGCAGTACGGTCAGATGATAATCAAATAAAATCCAATTTGGTAGTCGATACTTTCCAGTAGAGCAATTTTGGTAGCATATTAAGAATTGAAATCCAATCGTCAGTCTAACCAGACCGAACGAATCGTGACTGTATGTGCACTGCTATAATGTATTTGGGGCACTTCATATGCACATACGAACATTTTACGAGCAAATTGGATGTCATTTGGGAGAGACTATTCGGTTTGTAGCCAAAGCCACCGTTTGATCCCTCCTCAAAGTTGTTGGCAGTCGGAATTCTCTATAATGCGATTAGCTCGAGTGCCGGATGAAATATATAGCATATTATGCCTGTACCAACATAGTCAGTGACAAAGATGAAACAGATTTGTGTGTCATACATGTGGTCTGTTAGGCTTTATTCTTGTATATCTGCCAAAATTCGAGAATACGGGAAACAGACAGTCGTGTTCGCGATTGTTTTGCTGCCTAATTAAAATTAATGATTTATTTTCCCCGCTGATTTTGGAAATGATAGCAAATCTTGACAGAATCAAGAACAAACACGTGGCACCCATTTGATAATTGGAATTTGGGATTTTCGATACTTGCAGGCTCGATGTGCGAAATAAAATTTAAGCTTTCTTAACTATTGGTCTAACTCTACCAAGTCATTTGTTGTACATAGGCGTGTTGCATAAAATAATTGGTAATATCATGAAAGGTACATATTACCAGACCCTGTCAGTTTAGAGCGAAATCAATCTTCAGTTCAGCAATGCCACCACACGGCATCACATTCAACATATCATGTCAATTATATGGATGCGTATGGATTGTAGTGCGCACGAATTTGACAGTTCACTCCCCTGATTCTTCGTACGAGATTCGACGCGGACTTGCCTGAGGGCGCCACGCTCGCAAAAGAAGGATGTTGCCAATGATTTGTTCGGTAAAAGTGAGAGCAGGATATCTTGTTAATATGATGTCTTTGGTATTACTCATCCGAACTATTATGAGAAATGCGAGAACCCAATGCACTGCCTTGTTACTCACCTTAGAATTCTGTATCAAGTTTAAGGATACTATGCGGCACGAGAAAAAAAATCCATTTAAGGTATATTCAATCCTTTCCAGTCCAGTTTAGTACCGATACGGTTCCGCGCACGGAAGTCAGTATTTCTTCACACGTTTCAATGCTTGTATTCACATATTCACACACCAACACCAAACGATGCTGCACAAGTGTGATGAGTCAAGTGGTACATAATTCATTATGTTTGTAAAAATCGCAACAAGTGGGAAATTGCAGATATTATGGCTCCTGCTGAAAACGATTATTTATTGTCATTTGCGGTGACGGTGATACCAATATATCGATTAGTTGAAAAGTTTCAGGTGTAGTTCCCAATTGATATATCTAATTCGTGAACAAATGTTTCCAAGAATAATCGAAAAAATTTTGACTACTTTGCAGAGCAGAAAGGTATATAACCCCTAATGTGCGTTAGAATAGACCTATTTCTCTAAAAAAGAGAAAATTTTAAAGTATTCCTGATGCAGAGTGAAGATTATTTCAACAGTTATGTCAAATATTGTATATATCAATATTGATCACCAATAATAATATCCAATACAAATCGAAAAAGACATCACAGTTACACCGTCTCGCGACAGAAAAAGTTACTCATTCAATATTGTTTAATGATTAACTAATTGAGCATGATGGGGTGTGAACTGTTTTATATTTTGAGTGTTATTTTGTCTGATGAAATAAAATAAACATTAAACAGTAAACAATGCGACAATCAGTTCGTACACGCCTACAAGACCAAATTCAATTAATATTGATTTCAAGCACTGCAAAGTTAGACCAGTAGCAAATGAAATTGAAATCTTCTTTAAAGAACGAATGCATCGAGACGCTAATAATGTAACTAATATTCAATTCAACAAGGCGTCTAACTGTGTATACCTTATGTTTAAACGTGATAGCGATGCAATTGCATTCGCTTCGGTTAACAACGAGGTGCACAGCGTTGAGTGTGACAACATTAAATATAAAATTCCTGTGCACATGGTGATCAATGCCATACAAGTACGCGTGCATGACCTTCCCCCGCAGAGCAGCGATCAGTGCGTTCGGGAAAATATGTCGCAATACGGTGAAATTCTTTTCATCGAAAGGGAAGTATTGCAGAATTTTTTCCTGGTATCCGGAATGGTGTGCTGGTGGTACGTATGCAACTACGTAAGGCAATTCCATCTTACATCATTTGTGGTCAAGGTGAGATACATCCGTGTAAAACGCTGATAATCTATGAAAATCAGCTGGTTACATGTCAGTTTTGTGAACAACCTGCAAAGTTAGACGCTTTTTTGAATTGAATCTCACTTGCATCATTAACGTTTAGATCCATTCGTTCCTTAAGCAAGATTTCAATTTCGGTTGCTGCTGGTCTAACTTTGCAGCGCTTGAAATCAATGCAAATTGAATACGGTCTAGTAGGTCATGTTTCAGGCTTTGTTAAATCGTATTTGTCCATTTCGTACACTCTATTGTTCACTGCACTGTATTGTCTTTGTTTCTGTCGTCTCGATCGTAAAAAATTTTCGACTGTGTCGGATGAGATGCGAGCACGAGCTGAAATTTTAAATCATATTTACTGCTTATTTTTTCGTACAGTGCATATGGAGACATGTTTTATGTATTTTGGGTTGTTTGATTCAGTGTACTGTTTGAAAAAGTTTTCATATGTGCATAAAAAATCTAGTTGTGGGTATCCAAGAAAAATGAAATCGGAAATCCGCGTAAAAAAACCTGTTTGAATCAACCTGTTTGAATCAAACTGTGATGTGATGATAGCTTTCTCATATTATTCATATTTTCATATTTCTAAGGGACACTTGAAAAAAAAATTTCAGTCTATCTTGAATAAAAACAACAATTTTCAATTGTTAACAGTGTTGAACCAAAGGGTTATCATACAAAAACTGTCCAAACAAAACAAAAATTGATATACGCTGTTTGAAAGGGTTTATATTGGAGATGATTTTTCCAAAATGCTAACCCTTTCACTGCCATATTGATGGAGTTAGAGTGGTTCTTCTGATTTTCATTTTATTTAATTTTTTCAAAAACCTCTTTAGCAAAAAAAATTAAAAAAATTAGGAATATTTTAGGAATAATGGGAATCCTCTCTGATTTTTTTAAGAATTTTTCAAAATGTATTTCATATGAACAAAAATCTTTTAATCGCACTTACAATTTTGGTACCACTCTAGATTTTACATCAAAAATAAATCATTTATGAGTACATTACGCTGCATTTTTTCAAATTTTTAAAAAATGTGGACGGGTATAATATCAGACTTTAAAATAATAATTCATTCGGAAAAGCATGCGTCTCCATCAAAATGTCATCATCAGATGGAGACGCATGGTATTTAGTTCTAAAATCATACATCACATGCCCTTAGAACTAAATACCATGCGTTTCCATCTACAGCTTGAGTTCAAGGCTTGAGTATTGACGTAATTTATAATGATAAAAGAATTTTATTCCTTATGTTATTTAAACACGCCCACACGCCTGGCTCGATTTACCAAACAATGATGTAGGGAATGCATTAGTGAACGTGTGTGCCAGCGGACGGTTGTAATTCGTTTCTAACTTCAACATCTTGCGGGATAGTCTGGTGGTTTCGAGGTTAGTTATTAGCAGTCCTAAGAAATACTATAAACCAGATCAGTGCAGTAAAACTTCATTCAATTCAATTGAAACTGAATGTGGAACACATTGCCGATCTCTCCACTGCAGTAAACTTCACTCTCTGACACACACAATGTTTGCTGACGGCCCGAACGGGCAGCATTCAGTTCATCACTCGTTTCTCTTCAATCGAGGCTCAGTTTAACCACCGTCAGTTGATCTCTTGAAGTAACAAAATATTTCTTTCAATAGTGTGAGAGCGGCCTTCAAATGAGGTTCATGTAAACATTCGAATTGGTTCAAGAAAATAGAACCAAATCACATTTTAGAACCATTTTCAAATATTTGCTGTCTGTTATTCTGATGACATGCCCTGCGATCGTAGCTGTCCAATTTCAACTGTACGTATGATAGGTGGATCTTCAAGCAGCTGTTGAAAACCTTGATTTATACACCGTTGATTAATTTCTTATGGTGACGTATAACTTTTCTTGTATCCTTATCCGCGGTCATAAATAAATGAATACACGAATTCATGAACCTCCACGATATCGTCGCCACGCACCATTATTCGAGTGGGAAGATGTTATATTTTAAAGCCTTTCCCTCTCATACATTTTGTTTCGACAGATTTACTGTCAGTCCGATCTCAGTTTATATAATCCGTATTTATGAGCTTAAGCCGTTTGACTTTAGCTGTCTTGTTGAGCAGTTTCAGGCAACTTGGCGTATGAATAGCTAAGTGATACAGAACGTTGACGAACATTTTACCTTAAAACTGATTGTTTTTTAGATTTGATGATGATGATGGTCCCACCTCATACCCCTACAAAGGTGTGAGCAGAACGAGTTATCTAAATGATAATTAATATTTTTGCACATATCTTAACCAGTAAACAAAACAAAACGATCTGATTAATCTAGCAGGTATAGATTCTTCTTCAAAAGAACGACTGACCACAAAATAACATTCAAATATCTCGGATTTACTATCCAGGGTTAATCAAGAAAATTTCCAACCCGGGAAGATCCTTGATCACATCAGGAATCGAACCCGATATCTTTACCAGTATCAGACAGTAATTCACCTGGCCCTTCCCGCCGGACCAGTTCATCGCTACACACATCAGCTACGATGGAGTAACGAGACTGCGGATGAGCAGAGCCAAGCCCAATTCCATCAACAACTGTCGATCCCAATTAGTTTCCCGAATCTATTCCTTAAATTATTATCCAACCTTGCAATCAAGGTCAAGAGCAAACTTAACACACTGAATGCTAAGGCTCTTCGGCCAGTCCTGTTCGCTTTCCAAATAGTCACTACCTGCTTCGCGCGCGAGGCTCAAACGTTTGTAGACTGCTCATTATTTTTAACTCTCAAACAAACTAAAAATCCATCATCGTCATACCGAACATAGTAACTTAATACGTCTCACAATAATATATATAAACAAAAAAAATACAATCTTCGTAATACGTAAAAAAATAAAAAATCTAAAAAAATTTAACTAACTAACTAAATATTTGCTTACAAAGCGGACTTTATGTGTGAAATATATAACTTTTTGAACTCCACCAATGTCGCCGCGCGTTTGATCTCTCTTGGCATCGAATTGAAAAAACTTATTCCCTTGTACAACAATGAGTTTTGCGATCTGGCTAACAAAAAGCTTGGTGTTCTAGCATCAGACGCGTTTCTAGTATTGTACCTATGCAAATCAGTTCCTCTTTCAACTCGATCACACAAATATCGAGGCAGCATGCCATTTAATATCTTGAAAATAAATACCATGGTTAAGTAGTAAATTCTCTGTTTCACTGAAAGCCATTGTAATGCGTTCAGTAGAAAATCTGAGGAGGTATATCTACTACATTTTAGAATTAATCGCATGATCTTATTTTGCAGTCGCTGTAATCTCAAGATTTGTGTGTAATTAGCAAGAAACAGAATGGATGGGCAAAAGTCAATGTGTAGTGAAATGACTGTTTTATACAAAAGAATCTTACTATGGGTCGTTAAGTCATTTTTCAAACGACATAATACACCATATTTTTTGGCAATCTTCTTGATGACGTTATTGATATGAGATTTGAATGTTAACTTTTCATCAATTATGACTCCAAGATACTTCATTTCTCTAACGCGATCAATAATTTCACCATCAATTTCCACATTGGCGTCATGACCGGTGCTAACAGAAGAAATAACCATATATTTAGTTTTCGCGACGTTTAGTTTCAGTTGCTTAAATTTTAACCATCGAACCAGCGAACTTAGATCCTCGTTTAAATGTGCAATAGCTTCATTGAAATCTCTAGCCGTAATGAACAGAACAGTATCATCAGTTATATCACAGAAACGTAAGACTCGCTTCATATCATTAATATACATGATAAATAGAATAGGACCTAACACACTTCCCTGAGGCACACCAAGTGAATTGCCGAGGGAACTAGACATTACATCGTTAAAAACAGTCTTTTGAGATCTACCACATAAATAGTTTTCAAACCATTCATGTGCCATTCCCCCGATGCCAAAACGCCGCAATGTCTGCAACAATAAAGGTCTTGAAATTGTTTCAAAGGCTCTCTTCAGATCCAAGAACACAGCAAAAATACTCTCTTTGGCTTCGATTTTCTCCTTCCATTTTGCCAATACTAGGTTCAAAGCGGTTTCACAAGAGTGACCCTTACGATATCCCGATTGTTCCTGTATTAGCAAACTGTTAGAGTTCAAATAGTTAATCAGCTGATCTTTAACAACAAGTTCCAAAATTTTTTCCAGCGTGTGCAGCATGTTAATGGGACGGTACTCCTCGGCTTTATCCGTTCCAGTAACTTTGGGGATAGGAACAACCAGAGATTCTTTCCACACTTTTGGCACGTGCCCCGTGTACAACGATTCATTTACCAAATCCAGTAGATCGTGTCCGATAACATGAAAGCAATCCTGTATCACTTTTGAGTTTACATTGTCAATACCCGTCGATTTTCCCAAATTAAAACAAATATTTTTCAATTGTTCAAAAGTGATTGGTTGAAATTCATCAAGTCTACAATAGTTATTCATCGGCTGTGTTATTTCAACAGGTTCACCTACCAATTCAATACTTTGATTGATCTGCTGAACACTATTTATGAAATAACTGTTGAACTTTTCAGATATAATTTGTTCTGTGTGTTCTTCTATACCGTCAAAAGTTATACTTTTCGATGCACTATGTGTAGGCTTGATAAGCTGTTTGAGAATTTTCCATAACTCTCTACTGTTTTGTTGATTTTGATCGATTCTCCTCTGTATGTATTCATATCTAGTCTTCTTCAGGGCCCGTGAATAAATATTTCGTGCTTGTGTATATCTACTCCAGTGACTATCATTGTTAGTTCTACAGAATCTCTTGTACTGTTTATCCCTCTCCCGTTTTAACCGTAAGAGGTCTATTGAGTACCAACTACTCGAGCTGTTCAAACTTACATACTTTTCAATTACTAATTCATTAGTACACTTTTTCAGTATGTCAGTAAGAATAGATGCCCTGTGATCCAAATTTCCAGTCAACTGTGTACAACCCAAGCTTCTTGATACAAGTCGAGATATGGTTTGCTTTGAATAGTTTTTCCAACACTTCATTTTCACCGTATCTTCCTCATTTCTAGAGCTACTCGTTACGGAAATTGCAATTGTTTCATGATCTGAAATCTTGCAATCGGATTCCACATTTGAATAAACACCGTCGAAATTGGAATACACGTGATCTATCAATGTTTTACTGTATCTCGAAATTCTTGTAAATTCATTCACAGTTTGCCTCAAATTGAAGAATTCTGCTAACTGTTTCAATTGATTCGAACCTTGATCACTGAGCCAATCAATATTAAAATCTCCAGTAATAATATTTAGTTTGCCAAAATCGACGAAATTCTCCCACCAGTTTTCTAGAATTTCCAGAAACTGGCGGTCGCTTGAACTTGGAGAGTGGTAAACGACTCCATAATTTCCCATCTGCATGCCTCTTTCAACTGATATACCCAAGAACCAATTATTTCCAACTGCTTCGTTTGATTGAATGCTGAATTTAATTGATTCTCTGGCGTAAATTGCAACTCCACCCGTGTGCCTGGAATGGGACAAACAAAAAGCAACAGTGTAACCCGGAACACTGAACTGATCGAAAGCGTCAGAATCAACAATATGTGTCTCTGAGAGCAAAACTAATGAAGGATGTCTATCCTCTATAAGATGACGCATTGCGACATAATTAGAAGACAAACCGGCTATGTTCAAATACAAAATATCTGAATGCCTCCCATCGATTAGTTGCTATTCCATTGACATAATGTTGTTCTTTTTCGTTTCAAGCAATCTCAGATATACAGGACACTGCTTACTAAATGCTGGATGGTGAATGTCTAAATTCAATTTCCTTTCTTTGTTCATTTTCAGACAATTAACGCATTTGAATTCAGTTGAAGAACACTCAGATGTTCTATGTGCGGAATTACATTTGGAACAATTTTCACTGTTTAAACATTCGGTGCTCTTGTGACCAAACTCACCACACTTGAAACAGCGCAATACGTTGAACGACTCGAAAACCGAACACCTATCCCAGCCGACGCAAACCTTACCGGCGGCCATCAAACTAGAATAAGTATTTTTATCAACCTCAATTATAACACTGAATTTGTTATATTTGAAGCGTGGATTCTCAAAGTCAGCAACAACTTTTACATCTTCAATCGAAATTTCCTGATTTTGACTTTTCAATAGGTCAATAAATACATCAGAGGAATATCGATCACTCATCCCCACTATTTTCAGTTTCGGTTTCCCGGGCTTAGGTATAACAGCATTGTATTCAGTACCTAAATTGCTTTCAATGTTTTCTTTCACTGACTGAATATCCTCTCCTGCTGCACACTCAACAATAATCGAGCCATCTTTACCATTTTTGAAATTACTAATTTTATGTGTTCTTGGATCCAACCTACCCTTCAAAAATTGTCTCGTGTCATCACTTGTTTGCGAAGACTCAATAGGTTTAATCATAATAACCGAGCGAGTCTTACGTTTTCTGTTACTTTTCGTTCTATTTCTAGCTAATTTACCAGAAAGAACATCCGCGTATGACTTTTTATTATTTTTATCAAAAAACTTCGTCATTACTATCATTATCAACATTTTTATCATGTGGTTCATCATCAGTATTAGACATAATTTCTCTTTTGCGTCTGGGATTTCCATCTGACTCCGAATGAGTCTTTCTATCTGCAACAATTTTCTTTCTCTTCATTACGACCAATTCATTATCATTGCGCTGATTATTCTTAATCACGAAACTTTTCAAATCTTCCAACTTTTTGGCCACACTGTTTTCTAAACAGGCCATTTTGCTCTCCAGAGCATCATTGGAAGATCTGATCAGTCTCTCGATTCCACTCTCTATCGCGATATTAATATGTGCCTCGATACTCTCCCGCACAGCAGCAAACGAATCAGTGATGGATTTGAATTTCTCCATCTCCTTCTTCATATTACTAATGAGCGAAAGAACATCATCCTTTGGCATCATATTAGACACCGCGGCACCTTCCAAACAATCAGCACATTTAAACAAAAGCGCCGGTGTATCTGAAACCCAACCGGCCATGGCTCTCGTAAGCCCAGTACAGCGCTGGTGATAGCCATTCTCGCAAACTGAACATGTTATTCTAATATCTGATATGGTTATTTTTTCCTTACACTTCACACATTCACCCATCATTCATGCACAAACCAAACCGGCCCGACACACAGCTGGGGGAGAAATTAAAGCAAAGTGAACCATGCAAAAACAATAGACAATGCATTCAATATACCACGGTACGACGCCGCTTTGTTTGAGCGATCGCCGCACGGCGATTACTGACACAATTTACAGCACAAAATAGAAGTATTTACAAAACACTTTCTACTTATCTGTTTAAAGCACAATTAGTCACTTGCTTAGTCGAAAAAATTTTCGCAAAAAGCCACCTATTTCACACAAAATTTATCACAATTTGACTCAGCACTAAAGACGCACAAGTTACCATGTTCGCCATTCAATACAATTAATGATTTTAGATTTCGCTTGGTTTCGAGTTTTCCTTGATTTTGCGCTTGGTATCTAGGAACACTTTTTTCTGCAGAAGAACTATAATTTTATTGTCCTCTAAAATTTTTACTAAATATAGTTATTATTTGATTTGAATACAATAAATGTAAGATGACTTATCAGTTCTTGAATAAAAACTTTAAACCGTATATTAAAACCTAAATATTTGTCAATTCATTAGTTCTGATTCATGTTTCTCTCACCGATCCGTTCTTATGAAAAATTTTTCTTAAGCCCTGAACTGAAGTTGAAGATGGAAATGCATGGTATTCAGTTCTAAGGGCATGTGATATATAATTTTAGAACTAAACACCATGCGTCTCCATCGGATGATGACAATTTGATGGAGACGCATGCTTTTCTGAATGAATTATTTTTTTAAGTCTGATATTATACCCGCCCACATTTTTAAAAATTCTGAAAAAAATACAGCGTAAAGTACTCATCAATGGTTTATTTTTGATGTAAAATCTAGAGTGGTACCAAAACTGTAAGTGCGATTTTAAAAAAAATCGAAAATTTTGAACATTTTTTGTCACATGAAATACATTTTGAAAAATTCTGAAAAAAATCAAAGAGGTTCCCCATAATTCCTAAAATATTCCTGATTTTTTTAAATTTTTCTGCTAAAGAGGTTTTTGAAAAAATTGAATAAAATGAAAATCAGAAGAACCACCCTAACTCCATCAATATGGCAGTTAAAGGGTTAAAATTTTGGGAAAATCATCTCCAATATAAACCCTTGAAAACAGCGTATATCAATTTTTGTTCTGTTTGGGGGCAATTTTTGTATGAAAACCCGGCTATACCCTTTAGATTCGTTCCATGTTTCGCATCATGACTTTGAAATGACGATTCGAAAGTTTAAGCCCTCATCACTTTAATTCCGGAACCGGAAGTGGGATACGGATGAAATTCACTTTGTATATGACCGGAGTGATATTCATTTGAATTTTATTATATTGAAATCAGCGCATTCATTTCCGAGAAATCGGAGTAAGCTACATTTCTGAATGTCGGATCACTATTTCTGGATCCACAACTCATAATAAATTTTAAAACTTTTATAGGATCTTTAGGATCCATCTTTAGAAAATTTCGAAAATGGCATTTTTTCGCGTCTGAACCTCAGCATTGTGAACTAATTAAAACGTTTTAGAACGCATAGAGACCATATCATGCTGTTCAAAGCTACTGACTGGGACGATTTAGGCGTAGGCAGGAAGTTTTTGTGGAACATGAAAAACGGTAATGTTAGATACATAGCCGCGAGATTGACGTGGGACTGCTGTCGACAAGGAGCAGATCACTTTTAAAATGCACATTTATTTTGGTACGTTCTACTAATAAATTATCAATTTCAAGTAAAATCCCATTAGTTCTTTGTATAATACTTTGGGTTCTGAAAAGAACCGAAGGTTACCATTTCCCCTTACAACAATTTCCACAAGCAAAATTCCGAACAAATCGGTTGCCTCTCGTTTGGCGAACGTCGCACAAAGTAAATCTGCCACATGATTGAGTGCCCTTTCCTACAGCGCTAACGTTCCTCACCGAGTCGTGCACCCCGATTTTATAAAATGTATAAATGTAGCGACACTGAAAATGGTTTGAACTGTCGATTTGTATATGTATTCTCTCTGTATTGATGAATTTTCCGCACTTGTTTGAAGCGAAAGCCGCACTGCGAACGGAGCGAACAAGGAACATTCAAAGTTCAAAAGAGCGGCTCTAACGGCTGCAAAAAAAAAACAACGTATAGAATTCTTAGGTTGATTACTACATTTCTGATTGTCATTTTTCATTTTTCGGGTCGATTAAATGTATTCTGTTCCTCGCACGTAAATGAAATTCTGTTACTCTCACAAACGACCAGCAACTGAATGATGTAATCGCGGAATTCATTTCAAGCTTTCGGAAGGTGGAACTTTCTTTTTCGATTTGCGAGTAAAGTAATATGAATAGTTCTCTAGATAACATTTAGAGCCCTTAGAAAGGCTGATTTTGTATAAGGTTTCCCATCGTTGTCCAATGGCTTTGCGAAAGAACCACAACACGTCTGTTCGCACTGCCGAATAATTCCAAACTGAACCAATTGTGGTTAAGCTCATTTCACGTGATTTCGTTTGTAGCTTTTTCACAAATGGGCGGTCCCAACGGTCACAAATATATCAAAATATAGAACTTTGATATCGATTATTTCATTTCGGATTGTCATACTTCATTGAAAGAAATTATCAAAATGCTTCACGTGATTCATTTTTGCAATGTTCAGATCATTTCTCCCGAACGAATTTCGCACAGCAAAAAGTGCATGAAGCTAACCAAATATTTTGGATTTGCACTAAATTGATGATTTTTACCTTTGATTTACACATAAAGAAACCTTAATAGTTCTTTAGATAACATTTAGAGTCATTAGAACGCCTGATTTTGTATAATGTTCCCCATCATTGTCCACTTTTCGTTTTCTTTTCCTCCAATGCAAACGACCAGAAACTGGATGATGTAATCACTTTTGTTTGAAGCGAAAATCATACTGCGACAACAGCAGATATGCGTTTAGGTTCGATGAACGGAACCTCATATTTGCCATTGACTGAAACACCAGTTGAATAATGTCGGGTGTAGTTCCACTGTCTTGGTGTAAATGGCAGACTGCGCACCCGATGTGTCTCCGTTCATGGATTATCATAGGATGAAGCTGAAACATGATCTATTTATAGATTCGGTTGATTTTGATGTTTCGTGTTTGGACCTATTTTTTCACTATTTAAACAATGTTTTCGTAATAAACGTGGTATTAATAACAATCTTCTATCTTTTACCATTCGATTCGTGAAATAATTAGAGAAAATACTCAAACAGGGAAAAAGTTATTAGGAAATCAAATCTAGATTAATTTCGTTACACTTTTGTATAGTGAAATTTTGAAAACACTCCCAGGTGAGCATAGTAGAGAAAGACGTAGTCCTACGTCAAAAGCATAAATAATTTGTTGGGTAAATTTAAAGAGATTCTCAATTTCCATATTTTCACATGTTGTATTAGATTTTCAGTGAAAATGGTAAACAAAATGGAAAAGTCGAATGAATGTCAATTTTTGCAGCCACACGTGAAACATTTTTATCGGAAATTTTCTTTGAGATCCTAGTTTCGATGGGTGTGGCAACGTCCTTGAGGAAAAACATGAAACTGCAGAGGACTATCATCATACCACAACGAAATAGACATGCGACACAAGTGCAGCTATCCTGGTAAACTTAAAGTGAAGTTTTTACTGTCTGGCAGAGGCAGGTACCTTCATTTTTTCCTTTGTCCAGAATAACAGATTTATTTGGATCCGTACCAAAGACCTGTTTACAACTTTGTAAATTGAACACGGACTTCTTTTAACTCTTCTCGTTCTTTTCTATTGCTGGGCGGACAGAGATCAGTGTGATATGAGGCAAGAGAAATCACAAGTCTGAAAAATAACATCGATGTAGGCTACGAACGAAAAGCACGGGAATAAGCCAACGAGCATAATGTATATTTATCGGAAGTGGGATGTTCTGCTCTTTGTACAAGTTTACGATGCCGAAAGCTTTTATGGCGAAAGCAGTTTGCGGACAAATCTGAACAAACCTGCTAAGTATAGTACTCGGTCGACTAGAATGTTGTTATTGATGGAGTTCACCGGAACGCTACACGCCAGTAAACGGAACGAATCCAGAAAAAAAAGTTCAGTACTTTCCTAGAACTAGTAAAGCCGAGCCATAAATCAGTACAGCAGGTCACCATGAAAATTATCGGAGCTCAGTATCCCGTTGTGAGAAAACGAAAATTGAAAATGATTTTGCATTTCTCACATAGAGACGATAGAATGACAGCAACAAAATGGTGGCACCGACGATTGATATTTGTAATAATGTGTAACACGTCGAGCGGTTGGTGAGTGCACATGACTATTTTCACTTGTTCTTATTACGTTCCGTGGGTTAGAATTACATTACGTGCCGAGGAATGGATTCTTACTTGATTGATCGCTCTCGTTTTGCGTTCGTTAGATTCAAAAGCAGTCGACTAACCCCAAGTAACATTTTTAATATCAATAAATACTCGTAGCTGACTTCAATGCTACATTATAAATCTTGCATTGAAACTCCATGAAAGCTCCAAGAAATCACTATAAGAGCATATTCCTGCCAAGTGTACCATTCTTCATAAGGTTTATAAAGCAAATCGAATAATCAGCATAAACCTGCGTTGAATCTTTTTCGAAATGGTACAAAATTCAAAAAAATGCTGAAACCAGCTTTACGATCAACATTAAATTTATTCGGATGGAAAGAATTCCGCAAACTATCATTTTGATCATATTTTTCTTGAATATGTATGTGTCATGTCGATTTTGAATGCAATCAGTAAGACTATCTCATAATTTATTTACGACTTTGAGTCTTTTTCTGAATGTAAAAGTTTCGTGCACTTTTATTTTTATCGTGAATGTATAGATAAATACATACAACTAATCGCCTTTAAATAAATGCGGTTTCGCCGAAAGTCTCCATGATTTATGAAAATAATATTTTTGTTTCATCGTAATTTTCAAATAAATCTGTTTCGTATTGTCAAAGCTTGTGTATATGTTCTAAAAATAAATCTTAAAAGTACATCATATTTCCACGTTTTTGTATTTCGAAGTTTATTTGACGTCCATACCCGCATACGCATGGCTGCCAGATGGCTGACTAAACGCTGCCAGCTGGAAAAATATGGCTGGCAGACATTCTAGTGACCCGCTGCCAGATATACAACTCAAACAATACAACCGTATCCACCAGGATTTTTCCACATTGAAATCTTTGACATTTTCAGCGAAGGTGAGAAGATGAAAACGCTCGGCTAACTAAGATACAGGCGACTTTGTTTTGTCAAATTGGATTTGACAACAGTCACTGAATCAATTTTGGTAGCCGTCTGGTGGCCATGGCTGCCCAGGTAGCCAAAACGCTATACGGGTAAATGCTACGGTATGGAAAAACAAAAGGGCGGCCATGAAATTTACCTTAATGTACCTAAGAAGTAATAAATCAAATAGCCCCCAACAAATGTGTCATGATTGTACATTATAGAACTATCAAAAGGTGTAACGTTAGCATATTTAAACTGCTCCCAAACAGAAATTAAATTGATATAACCTATTTTAACTCTTTAACTGCCATATTTGTGTAGTTAGGGCGTTTCTTCTGATTTTCATTTTATTTAAATTTTTCAAAACCTCTTTAGCAAAACAATTGAAAAAAGTCAGGAATATTTTAGGGATTATGGGAAACCTTTCTGATTTTTTACAAATTTTTTGAAAATATATTCCATGTAAAAAAAATGTTCAAAATTTTCGAATTTTTTTTATTTTCGCTCACAATTATGGAAACACTCTAGATTTTACGTCAAAAATAAAATATTTGTGAATACATTACTCTGTGTTATTTTCAGATTTTCTAAAATTGTGAACGGGTATCATATCAGACTTTAAAAAAAATAAATCAATCTAAAAACCATGTCTCCATCAAATTATCATCAGATGGAAACGCGTGGTATTTAGTTCTGAAATCATACATGTTCACTAGTTCATTCCCTACATTATTGCTAGGTATATCGTGTCAGATGTACGGGCATGTGTAAGTAGCATTAGGAATGAATTTCTTTTATCATTATTAATCACTTCAATACCCAAGACCTGATCTCAAGTTATAGATGAAAACGCATCGAATTTAGCTCTAAGGTGAATGATTTGTCATACAAAATTTCATTCACAACAAAATACCATGCGTGTCCATCTAATGATAATTTGATGGAGACGCATGGTTCTTGGATTGATTTATTTTTTTAAAAGTCGGATGTAATTTTCGTTCACATTTTTTAAAAATCGGAAAAAAATTCAACGCAATGTACTCACAAATAATTTATTTTTGATGTAAAATGTAGAGTGGTACCAAAATTGTAATAACGAATTAAAAAACTCGAAAATTTGGAAAATTTGGAAAAAATCTGAAAAAAATCATAAAGGTTTACCATAATACCTATATTATTTCTGATTTTTTTCAATTTTTTTGCTCAATAGGTTTTTGAAAAATTGCATATCAGAAGAACCACACAACTTCACAAATATGGCAATTAAAGGGTTAAAATTTTGGGAAATTCATCTCCAATATAAATCCTATCGAACAGGTAATATCAATTTAATTTCTGTTGGGAGCAGTTTTCATATGCAAACCCGGCTACACCCTTAAGGGGAAGGAGGGGGGGTGGTGTTTGAATGATGAAAAATAATCACCATATTTGCAATTTGTTTACAGAATTATCGTTCAACAAAATAAATTCAAATGTTTTGCATGATAAAAAGCATCATTCGAACAACATTTTGTAATTTTTTCGTGGAAAAATATTGAGAAATAAGTCGGTGAAGAGGTATTTTCGAGAACGCTTCTTAAAAATCATGATTTGCGGTGTCCACTGTATCTCAGCGCAGACTAATCAGAAGTGAACAAAGCAAAGCAGCAAAGTTAGAGTAGAAATTTTTCTGGACCCCAACGTTTCTGTTTGATTTTTCACGAAAAAATCCGCCATTTTGAAGCTGCAAAACCTCCCCAAAGTAACAAACAACGAAAAGAAAAACGTTGGGGTCTGGATTTTTATATGTAGAAAGTGTGTGCAAAATTTGATCAAAATTACTACGCCAAGTTTTTGAATAACGATGGACACGGACTTTCAAAACCTGCTTTCAAAAAACGCCTTTAAAGTTTTTGCCTTTCTCTATAGAAAGGTATTAGAATTGTTGGAAAAACTGACTTTTTAAAGGAGCCTCGGAGACTCATAGTGTTATATACCATTCGACTCAGTTCGACGAGATAGCAAAATGTCTGTCTGTGTGTGTATGTGTGTCTGTGTGCACACTTTTCGAAGATATTTTTACGCGCTCTATTTTCTCAGAGATGGCTGAACCGATTTTAACAAACTTATGCTCGTTTGAAAGCTACTGTCGGGCCATTCATCAAGTTCAAAGATCAAATGGCTGTGATTTTTGGTCCGGAGATATGGTTGTATAAGTGAATTAACCGACAAAACGCGTTGTATTTTTACGCGTTAAATTTTCTCAGAGATGGCTGAACCGATTTTAACAAACTTTTGTTAGTTTGAAAGCTACAGTCGAGCCATTGATGCAGTTCATAGATCAAATGGCTGTGACTTTTGGTTCCGGAGATATTATACCATAAGATATAATGACGAAAAAACACGTTGTTTTCTACCGATCAATCGACGTTTTCTGACTATTTCGGAAATTTTTCAGTTCAAGATGACTCCAAACCTCATCTCGACGTTTCATGCAACTCTAAGACTTTTGGCATCAAAAAATTCTTTTCGATTTTCTAAATTTCATGTACCCCCCTCAATGGTTAGTTTTCAAGATCTGTGAAGAAGAAGGGTTTTTTAGATTAGCATCACTCTTCTCATATAAAGAGACAACCCAAATGCCAAGCGCTTGATTGGAAAAAACGATGCCGAGTATGTGACAAGAAACTTTGAAACATGCTTTTTTGAACTTCTGAATTAATGTTTAGTGTCAGAAAGTATTTTATAAAATGTAAAAAAATCATAAGACTGTTTTGAAGAAAGAGAAAGGCATTATCACACTACTACACAGAAAATAATAATGAAAGTTACACGACATGTAAATCATTAGTCCTGTGAAATAAACAACAGTTGAATCGAAAATCCTATTTAAAACAGTGAGTGATGTAATATCATTTGAATCCATTGATTATTCAATAAAAAAGACTGTATATTTCAAAAAACGCTTTCAAAGTATATTGAAAAACGAAGAACTGTGGAGTAAATTTCCATTCAATTGCCTGCTCCAAATATGTGCATGAAAATTAATGTGAATTCACAAAATATTTCTATGTGTGTAGGTGGATTAGGAAGGGTTTAGTCTATAAAATCGAAAGAAACAATTTATTACTCTAGGTAGCCCGTAGGGTCTAATATTTTTAAAAAATCTGTCTTTTTTCTTATAATTTGTTATAATTAAACATTTCAAAATTGTTTTATCAAGTTTTTAAGACAATCGAAGCAGAAGTCTTGGGTCTGTGTGCCGAGCTCTTACTTCTTCGCAGTATGAGATAAGCGAAGATAAAGGCCCACAACTTGCAGAGTTTTGTTCCGATAGGCTTGAAAATTTCACAGAATATTCTTGAAATGTTTTACAATTTTGTATGACAGTTTGCAAGTTTTGATACTCATTCCCCTATAATTTCGGAATCGGAAGTCGGATCTAGATGAAATCGCACAGCTTCTTTAAAGACACCGAGAGATTTAGTTTGAATCATGATTTGTGAAAATCGGTTTAACCGTTGCTGAGAAATCGAAGTCAGTTCCGTTTTTGGAGCTATTACCGGTGCGGCCGGAAGCGGAAACTAGGCACTAGAATCAACTTTTCGGGGACTTTTTAATGAATTTCAACACCATTTGCATCTCAGTTTGAAAAATCGGTTAAGAAATTTCCGAGAAAATTGAATGTGCATTTTCTCATATATTTGCAGATAACGCCTTGTAATTCCGGAGCCGGAAGTCGGATCGAGATAAAATTCAATAGCGATACGATGTAATACCAAAAACTTACAAAAAATTAAGCATGTAACGATTTGTAAACTCTATAGCTTACAAAAGAGTAGCGCACGTAATACTTCGTAACGTCTAAAACTTATTTAAAGTAACGAATGTAACGCTTCGTAACGCATCTAACTAACAAAAAACTCAACGGCCACTAACTTACTAACTTTCACGACGTTTATAACGGATGCTATGTCTAAAGGTCATCAAACGGACGTTGTCTACACGGATCTCTCTGCTGCTTTTGATAAAATTAATCACGCTATCACTATTGCCAAATTGGACAGACTGGGCTTCGGTTCCAACATTCTTCGGTGGATTCAATCGTATCTTTGCAATCGACGGCTGGCGGTTAAGATCAATGAAAATGTTTCCAAGGAGTTTTTTGCTTTTTCTGGTATTCCACAAGGCAGTCATCTCGGACCACTGATATTTCTACTGTATTTCAACGACGTGAACTTTTCATTGAAAGGTGCACGATTATCTTTCGCGGACGACCTAAAGTTATTCCAAATTATCAAGACTCTTGAAGATGCCTGTCTCCTTCAAAGTGAGCTTGAAATTTTCTCCGAGTGGTGTGAAATTAATAAAATGTCGCTAAATATCAGCAAATGCTCGATTATCACCTTCACACGAAAAAAAACACCAATTCGTTTCAATTATTGTCTTCGAGGATCAGTGATTGATAGAGTCAATTGTGTCAAAGATCTTGGCGTTCTTCTCGACGAACAATTGAATTACAAGCAGCATATTTCGTACATCGTGGCAAAAGCTTCTCGTTGTCTAGGATTTGTCATGAGAACCGCCAAGCAATTCACAGATATATATTGTTTGAAATCTCTCTACTGCTCGCTTGTACGGTCAACACTCGAATATTGTTCGTCAGTATGGAACCCTCACTTTCATAATGGAGCTTTAAGACTTGAATCAATACAGCGCAGATTCGTTCGTTTCGCTCTTCGTCGTTTGCCCTGGAATAACCCTCACCAGCTGCCTAGTTATGAAAGCCGTGCGATGCTCATCGGACTCGATACTCTACAAGTACGCCGAGATCTGTTCCGTGCAATGCTGATTGCCGATATTTTGACGAACAATATTGATTGCCCTGCACTACTTAGTGAAATCAACATCAACGTTCGTTCTAGAGCTCTTCGCAACAACAACCTCCTCAGAATGCCTCTACGTCGTACTAACTACGGAATCAACGGTGCCGTTATTGGATTGCAGCGAACCTTCAATGGCGTATCGATGGGATTCGATTTCCATTTTCCTCGTAGCAGAATAAAAGCGAATTTTTTGAATATTCTTAGAAATAATCATTAGGACTTTAGTTTGTCTGTTGATTAAAATATATAAATAAATAAATAAATAAATAAACTAACGCATTTAACGTAACGCCAAAAATTTATACAGAATAACACATGTCACGTTTCGTAATGCCTGTTACTTACAAAAAGTAACGCTTCGTAATGCCTGTAACTTACAAAATGCAATGTTTCGTAACACCTAAAATTTACTAAAAGCAACGCATCGTATCGCTTGCATGTAACGCTTGTAACTTACAAGTGGGTAACGATTGTAACGCTTCGTAACGCCATAACTCACGAAAAATCAACGCATGAAACGCTTCGTAACGCCCATAACTTACAAAAAAGTTACGCATGTAACGCTTCGTAACGCCTTTAATTTACAAAAAAGCAACTCATATCACGCTTCGTGACGCCTATAGCTTACTAAAATGTAACGCTTCGTAACGCTTTTGATTCACAAAAATAACGCATGCAACACCTATAACTTACAACAAAGTAACGCATGTAACGCTTCGTAACGACTATAGCTAACAAAAAAAACGTAACGTAACGCCTATAACTTACAAAAAAGTAACGCATACAACGCTTCTTAATGCCTATAACTTACAAAAGGCGATGTATATATCACATCGTAACAACTATAACTTGCTTGAAAGTAACGCATCGTAACTCGTTTACTGAAAGAATCTCACCCTTATAACGTTTTTTTGAAATTCATAATTTCCACAAAATAACTCATGATTTGTAACCCTCGATTTAAGAAAATCATCGTATGCAACGCTCTTTAGCTTCTTTAACGTAACGCTTACAATCTTATCTTACGCTTCGTCAAATGGAACATATTTCCATATTGGGGACGGGTATAGCATAGTACCTTAACTCAGGCGTAGGCTCAGATAAGCCTCACAAAACTTCGTAACGTATATAGCTTCAACAACTAAACTACTATTTTATGCGTTATTATTATTGTCATTTATTTCACTTCGGTTTCATCCTCCACGTGGTTTTGACTATGTTCTGCTCCGTAGAGACTGCCGCTGCGTGCTTTATTGGCAGTGGAGTTTTGACCATCACGCAACTCTTATACATTTTACTTTATAACATACAACAATATGATACGTTAGGGGAAAGGTGGGTAATAGTACGCATCTCATTGTAAGCTCCTGTTAATGTTTACCACTATTCACTTACAATAAATATTGAGATTTGATCCAATTAACTTTATTCGACTACATTCAAGATTCCCTATTAATTTTATACCAACACGACAGACGTATATATTAAATCTGTCATTAGAAAATAAGCTTAATATTTATTTCCAATAGAATCACGTTATTTTGGTTTCGTAACATCTTTTCGATCCAAACGAAGTTATCATCGTGTATTCCAAGTATTATGGAAAATTCGATTATTCGTTATTCGAGTACTACGGAAAATTCATTGTGCGCATAATTGTGTACCACTGCGCACTATTACCTTACCTTGCTCACTATTCGGAATAAAACACGATTATTTTGTGGCTTTCATGCTAGTAAGCAAAATAATAATTGTAATCGTTCATTTGAGGATATTGAAAAGAAAAGGTTTTATGTTTCCTCAGACGTATTTATGATCTTGATAAAAGCAATATTTTATTTGTAATACTTCAAAAAGCTTAGGTGCGCACTAATCGCCACCTCTCCCCTAAACTTGTCATGAACTGAAACAAAACATACAAAATAATCATACAGGTTCCTTCGTTTTGCCTTTCTCTATAGATATTGCTGGAAAACCCGACTATCGAACGGAGCATCGGAGACCCATAGTGTTATAAACCATTCGACTCAGTTCGACGAGATCGGAAAATGTCTGTGTTTTTATATAAGTGTATGTGCACTTTTCGAATCTATTTTAACGCGCTCAATTTTCTCAGAGATAGCTGAACCGATTTTAACAAACTTATGCTCGTTCGAAAGCTACTGTCAGGCCATTGATCAAGTTCAAGGATCAAATGGCTGTGATTTTTGGTTCCGGAGATATGATTGTATAAGTGACGTAACCGACGAAACGCGTTGTATTTTACGCGCTCAATTTTCTCAGAGATGGCTAAACCAATTTTAACAAACTTAGGCTCGTTTGAAAGCTACTATTGAGCATTTGATCAAGTTCGAAGATCAAATGACTGCGACTTCTGGTTCCGGAAATATGATGGTATAAGTGGCGTAACCGACAAAAAACGTTGTTTTTTGCCGCTCTAATATATATATAAGGGTGCGAATATTTGGGATTCCCCCTAATTTCGTGAGGCGGTGGTAAAAAAAAGTTTGAGCACTTCGAAAAAAATCCCCATACAAAATTTGAGCTGAATCAGATATGGGTAAGAGGTGCTGCACGACGGTTGAGGTTTGAAAATTTTAGATCTTGAAAAATCACCTTAGGGAGATTTTTGATGCCAAACGGCTTAGAATTGCATGAAACGTCGAGATTTAGTGTCTTCTAATTTTTTTTTTAAATCGACTTTCTGGGACTTTTTTGATATTTTATATTGTCATAAGTTCCTGAAAGTCGATATTTTCAAAAAAAACAATCGAGATGACATTAAAACTCGACGTTTCATTCAATTCTAAGACTTTTGGCATCAAAAATTTAATGTCCCCTATAATGCTTTTTCAAGATGTGTGAAAATTCTACTAAGTGGACTAAGAAGGGTTTTTTTTAGATTAGCATCACTCTTCTCATACAAATAGGCAACGCAAATGTCAAGCACTAGGTTGGAAAAATGATGCCGACTGTGTGACATAAACACTGAAGCATGCTTTTGTGAACTACTCGAATCAATCTGAATCAATTGGTGTCAAAATTAGTATCCGAAATTATTTAATAAAAGTATGAAATATATTTCCATAAGGCTGTTATGAAAGAAGAGAAAGGCATTATTACACCACTAGGTGGATTGAGAAGGGTTTTTTTCTTCTCTTGACATGTAATCGTGTCATTTGCATACATAAGAAATGTGGGAACAATCAAGAACAACTTTACACTAAAATAATTTATATGAGAAAAATGCGTGATTAATCTATTATTAACTGAATATGTATTGTTTTACTTTTTCTTTAAGTTCCGGAAATGTTTTTAAATGTCGTTGTGAAACACTGACTGGAACTACTAAAAAATTGCCTGATCAATCCACAATGGTAAAAAAAAAGTAAATAGTTAGGTAAACAGTGTGATGTGCTTTCAATACATAAAAAATAGTAAACTTTGAAAAATGAAAAAAATCAATCATTTTTTTTAAATCATTGTTAAGCACGTAACAAAATTTAGCTTTTATTACAAAACATGTTCTTTGTGTGTGAAAAGTCTAGATATTATGTTGATATGAGCAAAGTCCTGGCATTACATTCCTTTTGTGGAATTTGGCCTTTCTGTTTCAACAGATTTCGCAGCCGATTCATAGTGTACAGGATAATTGCATGGCTAGTACTATGGATCCTACTGACACTAATGTCGTTTTCGTTTTTAAATTGCACTACACTGGTGTAGCGAAAGCTGCACTGAAACCGTTCGTTTTTACCAATTGCACTACACCAGAGCTACACTTTTTCTGCACCGATACCACTGGTGTAGCACTCATCAAAAGTTTGGTGTAGCTCTGTGCAATGGAATCGTTTATTGTAGTCAATGGTTACTGTTTGTTTTCGTCATTTTTGTTCGTTTATTCATGCCTCAGTGTAGCACTGCACCGGTGTAGTGCAAATTAAAAACGAAAACGCCATAAGAATCCTTCCAGGTCGGGGCTCGAACATACGACAACTGGCTTGTAAGACCAGCGCCCAATGCATTCAACCACCAACCCGGATGTTAATATGAGCATACATAATTAATAGCTGGCTCTTAATTTTAAGTTAACCTTTCAAATTGACAGGAACCTCCTATTTTACAATAAAAGTTTTCAAACTCTTAAAACAAGAGTTTATACTCGCTTCAAGAAAGAACCAACAAACATTCTGAAATTTAATAACAATATTCTTAAAATAATCAACGTTAATTTTTGTGTCTATTGTTTTAATGACAATTTCCTCCAATGGTCCTGGTTGTGACAATATTATTAGGAAACACCCTATAGTTTTTGTCTGAGTATGTATTAAATATAGGAAATATGTATTAAATACAAAGCTCGCTACTAAGCCGATCAAAAGTCTTTATCTAAGCTCTTTGTATGAGAATCAACTGATCACTTTGTAATTTAAAACTATCATGAGATTTTTTCCGTGTACAATATACACATTGTGAAATATTCTGGCAGCTCTAATCGTAGCCAGAGATGACAGGTCGACATCTGCAGATTATTTTTTAAACTGCAGACATGGTTTGGTTGCATTAAATCGTGTTTTTCGCCGACATTCGTGAAAATGTACAGACTTTTGTAATCACCATAATCTTTTTGTGCTCGTTAACCCTATTTCGTGCTCCATTCTTTACAGCGAACTTGAGTTCGCTGACTTTTTCAAACCCTCCTTACACAACCTGACAGAAATGAACCTGTTTCATATGTGTTCCACTGAATTCAGGACGGCGCTAGTGTACCTAAACAATACGGGTGCAATGAATTACGAAACAAAACGATTACAAGAGAAACCAGTACATTATTACGTTATTTACGGTCACTGTGTATGCGTCAAGTAACACATTTAAAAGAAGCGTAATTTTCATATTGTGACTCACGCAAGAACTCCTGAATGAAATGAAAATATTGCGATTTTGTAATCTTGTCTAAAAAGATAACTATTAATAGTAATTGATAGAATTAGAAATAAAGTGTTTTTTGAAATGTGGTGTGTGACTAAAGAGTACCTATGTTAACGTATTTCGTCGTATCAATGAAAACGCGAGGAATTAGTAGCCACTTGTAGGGAGTATGATCTTCTAACAACTCGGATAAAGATAAGGGAACCATAGATTTAATCTTGGTTCGCAAATTAGTAGTATTGTTCTTCAAGATTCAGTAGAATAAATTACTTCACGTTCATTGTTCATTGAATGGGATGAAATACTTTTAAGCCTTCTATTGATGAAAAGAGAAAAATTATACTTATTCTAAACCATAGTAACTTATCATCATAATTATTTTATTCGTGTCAAGAAATGCTAGCAAAACAACTTATTCAAATATAAAAATTTAAACCGCAGATTGTCGAAAAACAGATACGTTATTTACTAATGTTATTCTTTTTACGACGCCATTGTGGAACCATAGAGAACCAAAACTTTTACATATATTTTCGATGTATGGGAGCTGTCGAGTTGTCCACGGGTTGTTCAACCCGAATAAAAAATATTGTAGAAAAACAATACGATTTGCTGTTACAAAACCTTCCACAATTTCGCTTTGACCAATGAAAAATATTTTAATGTATTGTTATACACTATTCAATTGATTGTGAACATGCTTTTTACGATAGAATGTATAGGTTGTTAAGTATCGTAACAATTCAAATCATAGAATTTTATCATACATGCGAGGGGCAATTCACTACCATCGTAAAGTGAATTCAAAATGCAATTCTCGAAAATACACAATAAATGCAAAAATACACACAAAATGTAAAACAATTACCAAAATGCAAAAAATACTCAAAAATGCAAAGAAATGCAACAAAACACAGAAAATGCAGAAATTCAAAGAAGTGTTTAAGTTCATAAATTACATCTAATGCACTGTTGAAACACATATAAATAATAAACATTAAAAATACGCTAAATAGAAGCTCCTTTTGGTACACAAATGCGGGGTGTAATACGTTAAGAAGTTCTAAAACGTGATATAATGTTATAAAATCATTAAGAAAAAGACTGCATACGAAAGATCAGGAAGCAAGTATCGACGGCTGAAAGAATAAATCTCGATCATTTCTGGGTAATTTAGATTTATAATGCAGGAATTCTTTTATAATGATATTTTACCTCTTTAAGTTGATAAAATGATTATTTAATATACAAACAGTATCCTAAATCAACTCGTACTACCACGAAGGCAACTGAACATGTTATCATCGATACTTTGGATGTCTTTGTTGCAGGAATCTTAGTTGTCGCAGTATACAATCGATTTTCCGTGAATTAGCGGAGCTTAGAAACCAACTTGGCAACCTGTCCCCAACATATCTTCAGCAAACCGCGATTCTTTTCCGGTGGCGTATATTCATGGCTCCATTTCAAAGCCTACAATCTTTAACTATTACTTCTTCGATGACAGCAAAACAATATCCTCTAGGTCTGGTTTCGCATGTTCACTTCTGTGGGTTTCCTGGGGAATGTCTTTCGCAGGAAAACTCAAATGCACGTGCTAGAATAGATCAGTAAATAACAAAAATTGATTGCATTGCGATATGTTGTTGTTGATAAAATGCTTCCACAGAACCCTTCGCAATACATTATATCATGATAAGTACACATTAATTTAGAATAATTAAAAAAAACGAAGCAATTCAAACGTACCAAATTTGCGTTCCAAAACGCAAATATACATAAAATACGTTTAATGCACTTATCAATACGCTACCTCCAAAATACGGAAGTGAGCCGCCCCTCGCATACATGTTTTCATGAAAAACAATCAAATGTACAGTTTGCATATTGTTTGAAACACCACGTGTACAATAAATTCAATTGTAGAATCGTAGAAACATTAATTGAATGATTGGAAATAAAAACTATCTTGTCAAGATACAATAAAATGTATTGTAACCAATAGATCTAAATGTGAATCAGTTGTTTGTGATGTAAAATCAATGGTTAATTTTTTACGGGAAACCTGCATGAAGATATTTTAAATTTTTACCTGGCATCTCTGCCGGGGCCAACACTATCAATTTAGCAACACCCTCCCGTCATTGCGTTATGTAACTGTTGTCGAATTCAAGCTGTCAAAATCCTCACGCTTCTCGGAAAGTAATTTTCTAATTTTGTTAGAACTACAATTAAATTGGATAAAATGTTACAATTTCGAGCAATTTGTGGAATCACGCGTTGCTCTTATCGTAAGATTTGCACTGCAATCAGCCTAAAAAATGCTGAGGCTACTGTCGTAACCAGTGACAAACTTACAATTCCTGTCCCGGATGGTGTTGATAAGCCGGTCAACCCGAAATTGGTATCCATTGTAGATAGCATTGCTACACTGAACTTATTGGAAGTTTCAGAGCTTAGTGGTCTACTCAAGAAACGTTTGAATCTTCCGGATGCTGCACTAATGCCAGCAGGATTTGCTGGTGGGTTTAGTCCAGTAGCTGCTCCTGTTGATGAAGAGGAAGCCGCTCCAAAGGTAGTCAAAACATCGTTTAAGGTGAAACTCGTCAAATTTGATGATAAGCAAAAGGTAGCTTTAATAAAAGAAGTCAAAAATCTTCTGGATGGAATGAACTTAGTCCAAGCGAAAAAATTCGTGGAAAGTGCTCCGACGATGGTCAAGGAAGACATTTCGAAGGATGAAGCAGAGAAACTAAAAGAAGCCTTTACCAAGGTGGGCGCTGTTATAGAGATAGAGTAAGAAAGTGTTTCCCGTAATTCGTAGTGTACTAAAATAAACGTTTAAATATTACTTAATATGCGTTTGTATTAAAAAATCATTCGAACATCCATTTTTCATTTATTGCCGTCTGTAATCTACAAACAGTTAGCCATCAGGGGAGCCAAATTTTCAAAATCAATTTTTTCAGTAATGTGTTTGGTTTTAATATTTCCTTCCTGCAAAGCGACAGTCACGTACTGTCCATCATCTTTCCACCCATTTTTCTTCACCCAACCACGAAGAACGTTATCTAAAAAAATTGAGATTAGATTCACATATATAATTTCAAGAGTTTTTTTAAATATTTTTATACCATCAACATCTCCTAGCAGGCGCACCAAATACTCTTTTTCGATGGATTGGAATGTTATACCAACAACGTGACAAACAAACTTCCGGATACAATCATAGAATCCGGCTATCTTTTTGAAGAATTGAGGATTCTGGGCAACGCGCGACCAGAATAAAGTGAAATCGCATTTTTCTAAAATGTCAGCTAAATAGATAATTTCCTTAACAGTGTCATCGTTCATTTGAGCCGGAAGAAGCAAGCATTTACACAACACGAAATCGGTGTGTGGGAAGTTGGTCAACGATTTCAAGAGAATCGTGTACGTAATATCCAAGTTCATCATCTGCGGATTGAATTGATACAATTTGAGACAAGCTAAATTTGCCTCCAAATCATACTGATTGTCCCTGGCTTGCTCTTCTACGTAAGACTCAATAACTTTAAGATGTTCCGGATTATATCTAGAATTAATAAGCGACGTAAACAAACTATAGGTTAGGTTAAATTTTTCTAATTATCATACCGTTCGATACTTTTAAGCATTTCCTTAATTGGCATAACTTTACCATCTTCCATTTTTACGTAGTGGACCATTTTGAATCCGAAATTTGTGACAAAACACAATAAAAATTGGAAAACGTTTTATGCAGCACCGATAACCAGAACACTCAAGGTAGCAAACGTTGACACAGCCAGAGATGCCAGGTAAAATTTTCTGATATCTTCAGGCAGGGTTGCAGAAGTCTATGAATCCGAAAAAATGTTTGTAAGCAGAGATGCCATTTATACAGATTTAACTGTATTATACAGATTTTTACATGCGCATACAGACTTCTTACGGAATAGGGTAACAGAGGTATTTTGGCCCACTTTAGGATTGATTTTATTTTGGCCCACTTTGTAAAAATATCCACCAAATGCTGTAATATCTTTGAAAACCCCTTCCGCAATAGATAATTTAATGTGATTAGCTTCAAATTGATGCAACATGGGTTACTTAACATCGATTAAATCCATAAAGTTTGGTCGATAAAGTTAGGTGGGCCAAAATATATGAAGTGGCCATAATACCTCTGTTACCCTACAGATTTTATACAGATTATTTTTTTCAAATTCAATACAAATTCTACAGATTTCACAAAAATAGTAAAATAAACTTTTTTGTCTGAGCTCTCTTTGGTAGCAGTGACTAGCAGAGATGCCATTTATACAGATTTATCTGTATTATACAGATTTTTACAACCTCATACAGATCTAATACAGAATACAGATTTTATACAGATTCCCTAAATTTAATACAGATTTATACAGATTTCACAAGAAGTTATAAAGAAAAATTAAACTGTTTTCGTCTGAGCTAGTATTTGATTGCAGTGACGAGATTATTAATTTATTAATCAATGGACAGATCACAAATTGAAGTAAAAGTTGGTGTGCAGATATTTGATGATCAACACAAAAAACATTTAGACAGAGTGAGCACGAGAAAGCAGAGCCAAACTTGGTACTGACCAAAGCGAGTAATGCACTTCCAGTAAATTAAAAGGACCTTGTCAGATGGAAAGCTAAGCAGATTTATCGCTTGCACTCTAACAGGGCCCCTTTAGCTTGCTGAATTAGCAGCACAGACTAACAGACAGGACACTCAAATTAGATTCTTCAATCATATTAACGGTCATTTCGAATATTCCTTTGTTTGGGACAGTACTCACATGTGTCATGATGGCGCCACGTTACCCTATCAAAAACATCCTGTCTGTCATCTAGACTGTGTTTATTTTTTTCATTTACCAACAGAGTTGCCATTCATACAGAATTACCTGTAATGTATTGATTTGTATACGTCCATGCGAATTTCATGCAGGATACAGATTTAATACATAGGGTAACAGAGGTATTATGGCCACTTCATATATTTTGGCCCACCTAACTTTATCGACCAAACTTTATGGATTTAATCGATGTTAAGTAACCCATGTTGCATCAATTTGAAGCTAATCACATTAAATTATCTATTGCGGAAGGGGTTTTCAAAGATATTACAGCATTTGGTGGATATTTTTACAAAGTGGGCCAGAATAAAATCAATCCTAAAGTGGGCCAAAATACCTCTGTTACAATATTGCCAAAACTATATACATAATTGTGCCTACTTCTCATCCTCCAACGCAAGACAAAATCGAACCCGTTTTGTTACAATATTTACTTGCTTCTGGTCTGCCGCCACTTAATTTCGGGTGAAAACTACCAACACAATGAAAAATAGTCTAGATGAACAACGTTGAGTCCAATAAATGATTACCTTCCAACATCGCGAAAAAGTTAAATATATTATCAATGTAATCCAATAATTTATTGTGACGATTCATTTTCAAATATTTCGATGAAATCAGGCATCCCTGCAAGCAGCTGATCGGTGTTGAGAAACGAGGGGAAACCAACTAGTAAAAATACTTTTACATAACACAAGGGGTGTACAGATAGTAAATAGTTCGCGCAGTAGAATATAGATGGAGCTAGTGCATCACGAAAAATTATTTTTTATAAGAATTTACTCATACTGTCATGTCTGTTAGTCTGTGTTAGCAGGGCCCATTTGCCTAGCTGACATTAGCAGACCAAAAGAGGGAAGCATATCCCTCTTTTGGTCTGCTAATGTCATCCACCAGCTCGATTCAGCTTTTCGTGTTTATTCTGTTTGCGGCCTGAGAGTTGTATGACCTGACTTGAAGTTGCATATTAAGTCAACTTGTAAATCTAGAAAAAAGTATATGCACAGATAACAGATATACAGGCTCACATATAAACTGTGTGTAAAATTTGCTCAATCAGCATGGCGAACACTTACAGATGTCACCTCGATCGACACGAGGTGCCCCCACTATTTAGGTGCCGCTTTCACATGAGACACAACTTTGGGTGCAACATTCACTCTCACTAGATTTTTGTTTTGCTGTTGGTTAAAATGACAAGTTTATTTTTGTTTTATTCCGATAGAATTCTCGTGTGATTTATGCGACATGGAACTAAAATTGTCTTTAACACTTAGGGAAATCGTGTGATAAGTGTTAAAATTGTTGCAGTTGGAATATTTCTACAACAGACAGGAGGATTTTGTTATCGTTCCGGAACGTAGTGGAACGTTTTGAAAGATCGCGGCGAACAGTCGAGTAGGTGGCAATAGTGTTTCCAACGTATAGCAAATTTGAAATTTACACAGGATTTTGAAAAACTTTGTTCGAGCCTGTATATCTGTTATCTGTTGTATATGGATTTGAAATTTGATTGTGGTTGAAAAAACATTCATATTGAATTTCGTCTTTACATATTTTTGCGAACTACGAAGATATGAAAAATAAATGCTCATTGAAAATCTCATTCTTTAACCATGATCTGTTGATATAGCGTTCAACATCATTTCATTGTAGAAATTTCATTTCATTAGTGAATACAGATAAATACAGATTTTTTTTATACAGGTTAATACAGATTTTCTCTGAAAATATCTGGCATCTCTGCTAGTCACATACAGAAAAGACATCATATTACGCGTTTCTTTTTATAAAGGCAATAAGCCATCCATCAACATTCACTTTGAAGAGTAATTTCGAATGACTCGGCACTCGCTGAGAGTAAGTGATAATAATAAACGGTAGAGAAAAGTTTTCTCTGTAGTCTGGTGTTAAATTTTTCATAGCTCGCCTGCAATTTCTTTCAAAAGTGAAGTTGACAGGTGGCTTATTGGCCGTTATAAAAAAAACCCGTGATATTAACAAGATATCCAGCTCTCACATTTCCCGAACAAATCATTGGCAACATCCTTTTTTGCGAGCATGGCGCCCTCAGGCGAGTCCGCATCGAATCTCGTACATTGAAGTAGGCAAGAGGAATGTCAAATTCGTGTGCTCCAAAATAGTAGCACTGCGCACCCAAACAATTGACATGATATGTTGAATGTGATACCGTGCGATGGCGTTGCTGAACTGAAGATTGATTTCGTTCCAAGCTGGCAGGCAGTCAACTGTCATTAATAATTAGGTTTTACACGAACATGACATAACCTCACAAAATGTTGTTTGTTTACAGTTTAAAAGTTCATCAGAGGTTCATCGTTTGGATTTAAAAATTGCACTTCGCCTAACACTAAACAGATTTATGCAAATATCGCTCTTTGATGCGGGAAACCCATACATGGCAATCTTTTTAGCTCTTTTCACTGTGAAAAACGTTTTACCAGGAACTTTTTAATCATTTTTCAATTTTTAATTTGCAGTCGCAAAACAAAACAAACACATGGCAGCTGTCAAAGATGAACTTGATTCATTGGCAGTAAAAAAAAAAAGAGTAAGAAGCCATCTGTCTCGTCTTGTCTCACACTCAAGCAAAAAATATATGGAATATAATAATGATTCCGTATGGTTTTGAGCCACAAGAATATCGTACGCGAATCACAAGGCGGTCTTTATGAAGTCACGAAAATTGGAATTCCAATAAAAAAGTCTTATGAAATTCATACGACATTTTTTGGAACATTGTGCGAAATTTCTATGACAAACATAACTTTCCTTATATACTGTGGAATTCATAAGTTGTTCGTATGAATGCTATAAAAGTGACATATGAGATGTATATTGCATACGTATATTTTTTATATAAATCTTATGAAATGGTGATTTTGGTGATTTGCGATGAATCATAATATTTGCCTTATGATTTTCGCAACTCAATTTGCCTGAGTGTAGATTCTACCAAGCTAATGTTCCATACTCAATCATTAGTGCAGTCTGTACGAAGGCCGCTGGATTAACTGTTCCAAGAAGTTTCTAATGTGGCTTTGATACTATTCCATTTGTTTTACTGTAAAAATAGTTTCGTCCTGGGGTAAATTTGATATTGAAAATGATAGACATCTTAAAACTAAATGTTATCTTCTATGTAAAATTGAATAATGAAGTTTTCGTTTAAACAAAACTGGCAATCCTGTCTTTGGCACTGTACCGCTTGCTTGCTCATAAAGTACCTAACAATAATTTTCTTGCTCGCTCATATAAAAGCGGTTATTTTTCAATAGAACCGTTTCGTAGCATAGCAAACAAAAGTGATATGTGCAAAACCGTAGTAAACTGAGAAGCGGCTCTGTGTTAAACCTGTTTGTTTTCTTGAAATAATGCATGTTTTACGGAAATAAATGTTGGAATAGTGCTAGTGGAGTTCAAAGTTTAATAAATTATACGTGGTTGGTTATTTTATTGTGAATAAACCAGACAAAATGAGCTCGAAGGGCAAACGATCTTCGGTGAGTCCGTTACAGCATAGAAAGCATAATCGGTTTAATAAACAACCGCGGCTTTATCTTGTAGATACTCAAAAAACGTCCTTCAGTTGGTCCTGGTAGCTTGGAAGCTAGTCCAACTGAAACTACCACTGCACTGAAAACTGCGAAAAGGATTGGATTTAAACCCAAGAAATCGGTCAAGTGAGTTGTTTATTGTGATTATTATGATATCAAGCATTGACCAACAATTTATCTCATAGGGAATTTATCGCATCTGATGATACGGCTACTATTTGGTGCAATTCGTATGAGCTATCGGCAGATGGAACTCCAATACATATGTCAATTAATGACACGATATCGAAAAATATTTCCCGGTCGGATATTTCTCAATTTGGTCCAAACGAATGTGATTCGAAAAACAAAGAAAATGTTGAAGATCGTCGTATCAGTCCAAATAATAGCAGCATATGGAACTTGTCAGTTTCAGCATGCGAAGAGGAAAGACGACGAATGCGCGGAGAGATTTCAGTTAATTCCAGTGTGCTCAATGTCACGGATCGGTTGTTTTTGGAACCAACGCTGCACTCACGACCCGTATTGCGACAGAAACAAGCTGACCAGACACTAGCTGACTCGATTGCAATGGATGTAAGTCCGGTCAAGTGTGATGGGAAAATGAATTCGCCACGGAAAACTATTTACTATCATCCGAAACAGAATATGTTCGTTTCGATAGACGATGTTCCGACTCAAAATCAAAATAGTTCTAAGGACAACCGTTCACCGAATGACACCGATTTGAACTTTTTCGGTCCTTCTGCGGCAGGTTTAAGTAGTACTAGTAATGTCGAGCCGAGTAAGATTCTTTTTCAAACGTCAAACGTTTCGAATCCGTGGCGGAATAAATCCAATCAAACTGGATCACGCTCAGCTTTAGTGAACCAACAAACGGCGGATCTTTCGCAACGGTTAACGTTTGGTAATAGCAATCCTGATATTTCGGAAGCATGGAATTCTCATCCGGCTGCTGCCCTAAAGTTGCGTTTGATGCAACAAGGACTCACATCGATGAAATATGATTCACGTTTTTCGGATGAAGGAGGAGGAGGAGGAGTAGGGGTAGGCGAGGAGGAAGATATCGATTCCACTATTGCAATAACGCAAACTGTAGCTAAAATATTAGGTCCGGGATCGAGACCGGTATCACTTGAAAGTTCCCGAGTATCGGAGGTAACAGTCGGAACAATAAATTAAAGATTTGTTTGGAACTGTTTGTACATGGAAATTTTGTTTTTACAGGTAAACAATCCGGAACCAATGGAAACCTCTTTGATTATCAGCGATGATCAACAGCCACGATCTGAAGGCACGGTTGTTGGTGAAGTTCCGTTGTCGGAGGAATCATTGTGTGACGTACTGGTTCCGTTGAATGGACTCAGTAGAGCAAGGCCGTCATTTGTTCCATCCTCGAGGCAGATGGATGATAGTAAGTACTTGTCGCCGGGAAAAAATCAGCGAATAGCAGAAACATCCAAGCTTAATGTCAGTGATATGCAGTTAGATTTACCATCGCCAACAAGAAACTCTCCGAACTTGAACAGACGGACAATTATGTACGAAAAAGAAATACCAACTGAAGACCAAGAACACTTGACGATTCCAAAGGCAGTAACACAAACACCTCCGAGGCCTCCAGTGAGGCAAACTGTGTACGAAGCTAAAATGGATGAGTCTCCTAAGAAAATAGAAAAACATCCCCCGCTTGTTCCGATAGAAAAAATTAATATGGATGTTTCTGAACTAGTGTTCGGTAGAAACAGTATTGGTTTGGAACTGGTGACCGGTCTAGAGACGAAGCAGGAAGCAAATCGTCCCAAGATTCATCGGATGTCACTCAGGACTTTGAATCATGATTTTGGTTTCGCTAAGCCACAGAACGATAAGAACTCTTCGAATAGAGGAGACACTATATGTTTAGATAGTCCGGAAAAACAAGCACCTTTGAAAAGTGATTTAAGGAAGACCACAATCCATCCATTAGATGTATCGCTGGATGTGGAGGCAAAATCGGACGACGGAAAATCTCAGAAGCAGCAACGGCAAACTATTTATCCTCAAGAAGTTATTGATCTGACTCGTGTAGAACTGGAACAATCACAACGATCGGAACGTCGAACGGATCATCGTGCACTGGATGTCTCTACGCAAAGTCCTGCAGGTGGACAGATGCAAAATGTTGCAATGAAAAGAACGACTATTTTAACAAGTGAAGCAATGAATCATACTACTTCAATACAACTGAACGAAAAACCGGGTCGATCTGCAGTGCTTTTAGATGAAAATTTAGATATAAGCAAGCCTGAGTCGCGATCGTGTTTGAATGACAATGTAAAAAATATCGTTAAATCACAAGACAAGCAACGTCAAACGATTTACCCACAAGAAGCGATTGAAGTTATGAGCGAAGGAACAGATTTCCAACAACCGCCAACGCGTCGAACAGATTACCATTCATTGGACGTCTGCATGCAAAGTCCTGCAGAAGAACCTGAGCATGCTGCTGCGAGAAGAACAACAATTTTAACCAGAGAAGATATTAATCAAATCGGTTCGGAACCAATATTAAGAAAAGCTCTTAGGCCAACCATGCTTTTCAATGAAAATCTGGAATGTACCAAGTTGGAACCTCGGTCTGGCACGCTGGATTATGCAATGGAAACTGAGACCCGCCAGGGGAATCAAGAGAAGCACCGTCAAACAATCTATCCTCGAGAAGTGATTGATCTGACCGGGACAGAAACAGAACCATTGCCGAAGCCGGTACGTCTGACTGATTGTCAATTGATGGATGTCTCCACCCAAGGTCCTACCGGTGGCCCAGTACATACTGTGGCGAAAACAAGATCAACTATTTTAACTAACGAAGATATTAATCAGTCTGCTTTGGAGCCAATGGCTCAACAACCTGTTCGACCAACAATACTTTTTAACGAAAAATTAGTTCATAGCAAGCTCGAGCCCCGATCAGGATCGTTGGAAGACCTACGAAATTATGGCAATGCACGAAGAACAATTGTGGACGTGGATATGGACTGTACCGTAAACGACAGTTATGGTGAAAAACAATCGAAAGAAGATTTTAAGAAATCAATTGCGCTGATGGAAGAAACCAAACGATCGTCACTAGACGGAAAAGAATGCGATAAAAATTTGCGATCCAGATTGACAACTGCTGCTCCACAGAGCATGGATGAAACCACTGATTTAGGAGAAAACATTTCTACGGACCGTAGACAGCGGAAGATTACAATTTTCGGTAGTGAAATAGATGAAAGCAGAAAAGAACCATCTCCCGCAGCGAAAGTTGTCGCAAAGCAAACGCTGCGTCAAACGATCAATTCTCGTGAAAGTATGGATCAAACCGTCGTAGGGAAACTGAACGATGAAGTGATGAAGCAATCGCCACGCCCAGAAAAATCATCTTCTCGTAATACAATCATTAATTGTGAACAAATGGACGAAACAAGGTGTCAATCACCGAAAGCTACTTCAGTAATTGTGTCAAGAATGAAAAATTGCAATGAAACGGTTCCCAATGTTCGACACATCGAAAACGCAGGTGTGGAGCGCAAAATCACGGCTAATCAACCAAGACAATCATGCTTCCAAGTAGAGGACATGAATCGGTCAACTACCCCCACAAACTGTCGAAGGCTAGAACAGGACAACAAACAACCCCGTCTAACTGTTTTCAACCCTGTGGACATGGATGAAACATTCACTTCGGGCTATGGCCTTAGTAAACCGATGCAAATGGAAAACATGAAAGAACGTAGTACCGACAAACCCCGTCAGACCAGCTTCGCAGTGGAGAACATGGATGCAACGATTGGCATTGGTGACTGCCAGCAGTTTGACCGACCTCATCAGCCCACAATACACGAAGAGCCGTTGCAAAATTGTCGGCAAACCATTTTCCAACATGCTGATATGGATCAGACACTTGCTTCGGATTTTCAACCATTGTCTTTAATTACCGAACCGATTCTATCGAAACACGGCACTTTGTCTCCGTCAAAATCCTTCAAATCTAGCACCCGATCAACCGTGTTTCAACCGGCTGACATGGAGCAAACGACCAGTGAAAATGCAGTACAAAAACGATGCGTTTCTCCACGGCAAAGTCATAATAAATCATGCCAAACCAGTTATATCGATGGACCTACCGATAAATCGTTTGCTTACCGGTCGGCTGTTGGTCAATCAATGAAGTCAAAGTCTCGCCAAACGGTTTACGAACCACAGGAACTAGACGAAACACTTCTGTTGCGAAAAAGTGTGCTGAACTCGAAAGAATTACTACCGAGATCTGATCAGCATCCTATTTTCCAAATGCGTGGCACAATCCTACCCGGTGACGCCATCGATGAATCTTGTTCACCATCGCTGAAGCCCAAACAAAACACACCAGTTACCAACCCAGTCAACGTTGTACCGAGTTCAAAAAATCGTCATACGATTTTAGCCACGGATGCGATGGAAGAAACTACGGTGGACGTGCAGAAATATTGTATGGATTCCAATAAAGCGTTTGTTCTGACTACCAATGAAAAAATGAGAAAAAGTTCAATGGAAGATACTAAGCATACCGTCGGTCAATCGGAGCTACAGCTTTCAACGAGGACAAAGTCTCGCCAAACAGTCTACTGTGAAGATGACATGGACCAAACCACTACCGGACATGGATTCCGTTCGGCTTTGACGGAAGTCAAACCGACTGGTTTGATAATCGATGAGAAGGCATGTGAAAATAAAAAGATGTCATCTCTTCATGCTAGAGGCTCGTTGCAGCTAATGGAGAATGACGTTCAGTTAGGTGAGTACTGTTACTTTTTAATATCTGATAATACGATGATTAATCGAATCAATTCAATCCAAATTATACCATCTTTCGAAAATGTTACCGGTTTTGGATAACTTGAATGGGTTCGACTTATGTTTACATTTATGTCGCTTTCCTTTGATGACAAATCTAACCCAATTACCACTTTAATTGTTGTCAAAAAATGGTATTTGTGAGCCCGTTGTTCCTAAAAATAACTGAAACTTTTTCCAATACAGGGTCCGCCATCTATCATTTTTGTTTGAACTAGCGGTTATTTCGACATTGGTAACCTTAAGGGCCGAGGCCAGTATGTTCTAGGGTGATTTAGAGGGCTATTTCTACGCTTAAAATCTGAATTTCAGAATGATTCATTGACTTTAGCGGGCGGGAAAGTCAAGCGAGTTGCTATTATAAATTGCATCAAATGAAATACATTTGTTTTGTACATGATCTCATAACTATTTCAGGTTTGTTTGTATCAGTTCATCACTTTTATTCAATATAAGATAGCTGGCTATTGGTTGAACTCATTGAAGAGAAAACAGTCTAACATAAAATGAAATTTAAATTGGAACTCCAATGGACTTAATGAAATAATAAAGAAGTTTCATGTAAGAAACGTCACGACAAGCAAGAATGTCGCGAACTGGGACATTGGATAGTCTACCTTGGGTACGCAAGAAATTTATTAGTTGAGATCTGACATCACGATACTCCACGCATGTCCAAACAACATGGTCAATATCGCGGTAACCTTCGCCACAAACACAATGATTAGTCTCGGAAAGTCCAATTCGAAGGAGATGTGCATCTAACGTGTAGTGATTTGACATGAGTCTGGACATCACACGAATGAAATCTCTACTCACATCCAGTCCCCTGAACCATGCCTTTGTCGATATTTTAGGAATAATTAAGTGCATCCACCGTATCGTGCGTAGTGCGTATCAACGGGATGGCCTTCGTTACCAGCTTTTCAGTCGGGAAACGCCCCGAATATTCCGTTTGATATGAGCAGTTTAACTACCTGAAGCTTAGAATTGTCTCGGTAGCAGCCGTTAACTCACGAGCCAGTACAATCGAAACACAACCTCTTCGCTTGAATGGTTTTTACTGCAGTGATTATTGGATTTTATGTGATGTAGTCAAACTTGTAACCGAAAATATCAAAACTTTCTTGCCACTCGGCCACATCGAGAGTTATTTTGCACATTTGCGAGAGAGCATTGAGGGAAATGTAATACGCAGAGCGATCCACGTGGTTATACGCGACCTACTGGCCTTAGCCCAATGTCACTTCTGATTTGACAGAAACTTAGTTTTATCCTTCCGCTGAACGAAAATGGTTGTGTATACGCTTGAGGAACGCGTGAAAATAGTGCAGTTTTACTTTGAAACTGGGTTTGCGATCAGCTTGAAGAAGACGCCGATTTTTGCCAAAAAATCATCTTCTCGGATGAGGCACATTTTTATCTCGGCGGGTATGTTAATAAATAAAATTGTCGCATCTGGGAGACGGAAAACCGGCACGTTATCATGGAGAAGCCGATGCATCCTCAGAGAGTGACGGTTTGGTGCGGATTTTGGTCTTCGAAAATGAGGCAGGAGCCGCCGCCACGGTCAATGGCGAGCGCTACGGCGCAATGATCAGCGATTTTTCTTCCCGTTACTTGAAGAGGAAGACTTGGACACCATTTGGTTCCATCAAGACGGCGTTCCGTGCCACACAGTCAACGCTACGATCGATCTTTTGCGCACAGTCTTCGAAGATCGAATTATCAGACAAAATTCAGATGTCGTTTGGCCGCCTCGGAGCTGTGATTTGACGCCGTTAGACTATTATCTTTGGAGGGCTATCAAAGATAAGTGTTATGTGCACAAGCCAGAGACAATTCAAGCCTTGAAGGACAACATTCGTGCAGCCATAGCTGAAAAAAGCTGCATACAATCGAAAATGTACTAAAAAACTGGACCGACCGTATGGCGTACTGCAAGGCCAGCCGAGGCAGCCATTTGAATGAAATTATATTCCACAATTAACCGGAAAGAATCCCATACGACAGCAATGAAATTGTCGAACATTGAATATTGACATAATCATACGATTTGACTTATGATATTCTTAAGTGCAGTATACTCAATGTAATTTTCTTCAGCTGTCTTTACGACATATAAACCAGGAGTGGAAATAAGCAAATTTTTTGATTCACGGTAAATAAAACCTATTTTAATCCACCTAGTGGTGTAATGATGCCTTTCTCATATTACTCATTACATCATAAATATAACCGTGAAATTCGCAAAAACAACTGTTTATTGAATAGAAATAGGAAAGTTTGTTCGAACCTAATCTAACAAACTCTATAATACCTGTTTACCCTGTAGTTCCGGAACCGAAAGTAGTATCCACAACAAATTAAGGAATTCTGTATGAAACTGTAAGCCTTTTCTTTTGAACCTATAAGTTTGTGAAAATCGCTTTGGTCATCCCCAAGAAAAGTAAGTGAGATCCTTTTTGCAGTTTTTGATGACTATTTCCAATTCTTCCGAGACCGGATTCAGATAAACGGAATAGCCGAAGTTGGTTCGTTTACTACCAACAAATATGACTTACAAATTGGAACAGTTTTGAACGTAGTTAAACCTATACTTACTATCTCATACTCTATTTCGATTAAACCAATTAAACGAAATCTAACAAACGAAACGAACCTGCGTTTTTGTTACTTCTGCATATGTAAGTCAAGCTAAACAGCATAAAACATGTAATAGGATTATTATTTTTATTATTATTATTATTATTATTATTATTATTTTTATTATTATTAATTATATTGACATCACTACACAACGTGCACGAAATAGAACAAAGCACGCCTTGTTCGTTTTGTGTTTTCTTCTTCTTTCGGTGTTGTACATATTGTCACTCTATATGGCGATTTGAAAACTTTGACACTCATCGCCCTGCAACTGCGGAACCGGAAGTCGGATCCGAATGAAATTTCACAGTAGGTTTAAAAACAGTATGAACTTTAATTCAAATCAAGATTTGTCAAAATCGGTTCAAGCATCGCAGAGAAATCGAAGTGAATTTAGTTTAAGGAGGTTTTTTTCCTGCTGCTCTCAGAACAGGAAAAGAGGGGACCAGTAGTGCCGAATTAAGTTTTTATGCCCACAAACTGACAAGCTCTGCAAACTAGAAAAATTTATCAGACAGTTTTATGGGATTTGTACCTGTTTTTAACCATCGTTCGTGGAAAAATACTAATAAAATTGGTAATTTTCCACTTATCACGCTATAGTTCCGAAACCGGAAGTCAGATCCTGATAAAATGTTCCACAAATTTTTAGGATATTACAAGACCTTTCATTTGAATCTTAGTTTGCAAAAATCGGTTGAGTTGTTCCAGAGATAATTGAGTGTAAACTTTTTCTCAAATTTTCACATATCACCATATAACTCCGGAAGCGGAAGTTACATTCAAATGAAATTCAATAGCAAGCTATGGGACCATTATACCTTTTATTTGAATCTTAGTTTGTGAAAATCGGTTCAGCCATCTCTGAAAAAAGTGAGTGCATATTTTTTTCACTTTTTTGGTACATATCATCCTATATCTCCGGAACCGGAAGTCGGATCGGAATGAAATTCAATAGCAGGCTATGGGACTATGAGACCTTTCATTTGAATCTTTGTTTGTGAAAATCGGTTCAGCCATCTCTGAGAAAAGTGAGTGCATATTTTTGTTACATACACACACACATACGGACACATACACACACACACACGGACACATACACACACACACACAGCCATTTGCTCAGTTCGTCGAGCTGAGTCGAATGGTATATAACATTCGGCCCTCCGGTCGTCGATTTTCACAGTAATTGCATAGCCTTTCTATATGAGAAAGGTAAAAATAGTCAGTATTATCTCTTCATATCACATATTTATGGTAGATATTATATTGAATTTTGAAATGAATAATTTTTGTTGAGATAAATTTTGGTTTTACTTAGAATTCAAAAAGGTCTTCAATTTCATTTCCAACATTTTAAAACATAATCGCAATTTTAGTTTTGTTACCAAATTTCTTAATTCGCGGTGCTCGGTTTTGCCTTTCTCATATAGAAAGGCTATGCAATCACTGTGAAAATCGACTTTTTAACCGAGGCCCGGAGGGCCGAATGTCATATACCATTCGACTCAGCTCGACGAACTGAGCAAATGTCTGTGTGTGTGTGCCCGTCCGTCCGTGTGTGTGTGTGTGTGTGTATGTGTGTGTGTATGTAACAAAAATATGCACTCACTTTTCTCAGAGATGGCTAAACCGATTTTCACAAACACAGATTCAAATGAAAGGTCTCATAGTCCCATAGCCTGCTATTGAATTTCATTCCGATCCGACTTCCGGTTCCGGAGATATAGGATGATATGTACCAAAAAAGTGAAAAAAATATGCACTCACTTTTTTCAGAGATGGCTGAACCGATTTTCACAAACTAAGATTCAAATAAAAGGTATTATGGTCCCATAGTTTGCTATTGAATTTCGTTTGAATGTGACTTCCGGTTCCGGAGTTATATGGTAATATGTGAAAATTTGAGAAAAAGTTTACACTCAATTATCTCTGGAACAACTCAACCGATTTTCGCAAACTTAGATTCAAATGAAAGGTCTTATAATACCCTAAAAATTTGTGGAACATTTTATCTGGATCCGACTTCCGGTTCCGGAACTAAAGCGTGATAAGTGGAAAATTACCAATTTTATTAGTATTTTTCCACGAACGATGGTTAAAAACAGGTACAAATCCCATAAAACTGTCTGATAAATTCTTCTAGTTTGCAGAGCTTGTTAGTTTGTGGGCATAAAAACTTAATTCGGCACTACTGATCCCCTCTTTTCCTGTTCCGAGAGCACAGAAGGTGGAGAAGAAAAACTCCTAAAACTAAATTCACTTCGATTTCTCTGCAATGCTTGAACCGATTTTCACAAATCTTGATTTGAATTAAAGTTCATACTGTCTTTAAACCTACTGTGAAATTTCATCCGGATCCGACTTCCGGTTCCGCAGTTACAGGGCAATGAGTGTCAAAGTTTTCAAATCGCCATATAGAGTGACAATATGTACAACACCGATAGAAGAAGAAAACACAAAACGAACAAGGCGTGCTTTGTTCTATTCAGGGCTTGTATTGTGAATCCTCAAACGAACGAAGCAACAAAAAATATCTGCTGTGAACACTTTGCTTGACATAGCTGAATGAGAGACCTATATTAGAGAGAAACTGGATGCGTGAGAGTATATGCTACTGAGCAGACCAATTCCCCTTGCCAAGTAAATTGTCTGTGCTCTCATTCTCAGTTAACACATGAACTAAGCAATCCATGACAATGTAATGAAATGAAGGGTTCACTCTCGTTAGTATTGTACGAGAAAGAAGACCATGCCTCACGGTGTGCTACAAGACGCGAAGCAACGTCATTTAGGCAATGTTTACGGTTTATTTTTAAAAAGTAGGTTTACAGAAATCATTTTTAACATAATGTTCGCATTCCAAGACCAAATTTGATCACATTTCAAACAGACTTTAAACATTTTATAGCAGAAATTTTGCATTTGAGCCCATTTTCAAAACGATCCATTTGTTTCTTGGCAGTTTACACTGTGTACATATCCTAAAAACACTAAAAGCAATGTTCTTTAAATTAATATTCATCGGAACTAAAAGTTATGAAACTAGTTTCCTCATAGGCATCTACAATATGAGAACCATTCATCAAATGCTAACCTCATGAAGCATAGGTCTCAGCAAGCGGGCATATTCATGAACTAATGAACGAACGAAGCAGCTCTCCTGGCTTGGGTTGCGCTGTGAATTCTACCTGACATACGAATGTGTGTGAATAGCACAGATAGTGAAACCCTTTCGTTCATATTCGTTGCTTCAATATGCAAGCCCTGGTTCTATTTCGTACACGTTGTGTAGTGATGTCAATAATAATAATAACAATCCTACTACATGTTTCATGCTGCTGATTCATGCTGTTTAGCACGCAGTAGTAACAGAAACGCAGGTTCGTTTCGTTAGATTTATTTTAATTGGTTTAAACGAAATAGAGCATGAGATAGTAAGTATAAGTTTAACTACGTTCAAAACTGTTCCAATTTGTAGGTCATATTTGTTGGTAGCAAACGAACCAACTTCGGCTATTCCGTTCATCTGAATCCGGTTTCGGGAGAATTGGAAATAGTGATTAGAAACTGCAAAAAGGATCTCACTCACTTTTCTTGGAGATGGCCGAATAGATTTTCACAAACTTATAGGTTCAAAAGAAAAGTCTTACAGTTTCATACGGAATTCCTTAATTTGTTGTGGATACTACTTTCGGTTCCGGAACTACAGGTTAAACAGGATTTACAGAGTTTGTGAGATTAGATCCGAACAAATTATCCTATTCCTATTCAATAGACAGTTGTTTTTGCGAATTTCACGGTTATATTTATGATGTAATAAGTAATATGAGAAAGGCATCATTACACCACTAGGTGGATTAAAATAGGTTTTTTGATTCACAATCGGAAAACTTGATTCACATTTCCATGCGCAAAATGGGCTAATTTCCACCTCTGATATAAACTACGGTACGATCATTGCTGTTATTGGCTTGCAGAGATCATTCAATCGAGTATCATAAGGGTTTGATTGTGATCTATCACGCAGTAGAATACTTTTTTTAGTAATTATTATTAGGACCATGTTGTGTTTGTTGATTATGTTGATAAATAAGTCGTAAGTGGAAATCGTATTCAGTTTTAATGTAAAAGATGAATTGAAAGATGATTCGAACCAAATAAATTATACAATATCTTAATCGGCATTCATTCTGTTATACATGGTTAAAACTCAAATTTAACTTCCGCTCGTTGGTTTATTTTGCAGAGTTCGCTTCATCAACACAAAAACAACCGGAAAAAGCGTTGTTCAAGAAAAACCGACAGACGATTCTCGGCCCGCAGAGCATGGAGAGTTCCTTAGTGAATTCTATGGAAGTATCCGTTATTCAATCGCCAATGAAGTCCACCCAGCTCCCTCGTAGAACGATCGTGCAGGTGGACGACATCATGGAAGAATCTTTCAATCGTGATTTCCAGTCGGAACAGGCGGACTCGGCCGTTGATGTAGAAACCCCGTCGGATGTCAACCACGATGATGATGATAAGTCGGAGTTCTCCTTTTGTATTCCCCAGCTACCGGATGACTGTGTGCTACGAAGCGCTGCCGTGATGCCATCGTACAGGATGTCGAACTTTGCTAATCAAACTTTCAAATCTGCAACACATTCGGTGAAGCCAGATAACAACAGTCCTGCGTTTACTAACATACCAGGGACAGCTAGACGAACAGTTGGTGATCCGGTTACAGTGCACGAATTGAGTGAAATATCCGGATTGGGTGACATAACAAGACTGACACGACCGACGAGTTTTGCTGTTACGGAAGATGTTTGCAGTTTTGTACTAAAAGAGTTGACTGAACCATCATTCATTCAACCTCCAACGGCAGCGGCTGTATCTGTTATTCAGGAGACTCCCAAAAAGGCTGGTACGGTACCGGTCCGACGAAGTCGGGGAACAATTTTCGATCGACAGTCGATGGATCTGGACGAGTCTGGTATATTACCGATAGCAGTGGATGATCGAGGTGATGGAGAATCTTCTGAGAATAAAGTAAGTATATCCATGAACCTTATTTAGTTTATTAATTTTTGTTCCATATTTTTCTTCTAGCAAATCTCAAAAGCGACAAGTCCATCTTGCATTGAAATTGAGCCACCCATCGTGCGGTTGGTAGACCCAGACTACGAATCCAGCGACGATGAGGAATTCTACGATGCCGAAGCGAACCAGGAGGATTTAAATGACAATGATGGCGAAAAAACTATTTCTCATTCGGTTCATGAATCGAATGTTCAAAATTCAAACGGCACGGCCCGTGAGACTTTAAATTTGGTTGAGGTTGAAAATGATGAACCGTCAATAGTAACTGCTCCAAACCGAACTGTCGGTGGTTGTAAAACAATTAATTTTATTGACATTAACGAACTCGATCTAACCGCACAAAAGCGACATCTATCTCGCATTTCTAAATCCGTACTAATAGACCAGAAAAATGATCCACTGAATTTTTCTCTCACTGATGATTATCCAATGAAGAAACGAAAAACGAGCGAGCCGGTTTCAGCCGACGAAAACGGTGTCAGACGATCAGACGAACCCAGAGGAGAATCTCGCAAATCTACTCGTCGAGTAACATTCCTACAAGACGTGACGCAATCGATTAAAAATGAAGATGATACACGGTTATCGACCGAATACGATCCGATATCAGCTGAGGTGGAATCTGTTACTATCAAAAACGAGCGAATGACGATGGTAGAAAAAGTGTGCAACGCGGAACAAAGTTATTTTGGACACACGTTGCTCACCGATCCATCTGTATTCATTGTAGAAGATAATGACATGCTGGCGAACGAATCCAACCTATCGCTGGTGACATCACTCAACGCCCAGAATAGCAACGGAAGCAATTCATTGAAATTAAGCAACAGCTATTACAATGAGTTTGCTCATTTAACCCTGAATGGGGATCAAGAAGGAAGTTCTTGTATTATCATTAGTGATGATTCTCTTACAGTTCCTACAACGGTAAAGTCATCTCCGGTCGAAGCAAAACTTACCTTGGTTGATCTCCCGAAGCGAATAAAGAAAACACGTGCCTCTATGGAATTCAACTCAACCGTGGCGAGCGAAGTGATGTATGAACTTCGTCGGCAGGTTTCCGGAGCCCAACAATCCTGCTGCAGTTTCGAGGGTAATTGTGACTGTGGAAATAGACGAACAATGTTCGAAGTGAGGAAGGACAACGTAATCCGACTGAGGGAATGTTGGAAACGTAATTTTGAGCATTTGTTAGAATCAAGTGTTAGCCAACCCGTTCACGATATGCCGCTGAACGAACGGCTTCATGAAATTCTTAACAGACCCGTAAATACACTGCCATTGGTTTGCTTAGAACAACAAGGTGCCCATCTACCGGAAACTCCTTCGATTTGGTTTCTGTTGGAAAACTATAAAAAGTAAGTATACTAAAGTCCTCAAAAATTGAGCTTACAAAAACTACCTTCACATGCCAAGATATTAATTTTCGTTATGAATATTTTTCAGATCCGTGACGTTTCCCGTTGTCCCTGTCAAGGTATTCAACCCAAGTGACCTGCCGAGAACGCCTAATGTGACATCGTTAATAAGCAATAAACTGGAAACGGAGCGTTATCGTTGGTTCCTGGATTCAACCAGTGAAAATCGAACGTGTCTGAAACTACGGCATTGCGTACTAAGAAGCATATGCTTCAAAATCTTACTTCAAAAATCTTTACCATGGTACAGTGAGGGAGACGATGTCCGGATAGAGAGCATCGAATACATTCACTGTTCTGAAAAGTTGGTTCATTCGTCTCGGTTGTTGTTAGCACATATTGAATTCAAGATAATAGTCGATTCCATCAATTTAATACACTTAAGTTCACACTGTTCTTCAGTAGCGCATTTAATGAGTTTAGTGACTGAGTTGGACGTCCTCGTTGAGCAGGCCTTTGGTAAGGTTGACCAACTCTATCGCATTGTGCGGAATAATGGAGCGATAATCGAACAAATGAGGTAAGCTTATTGGAATCTATTTTTTCTATATACAAAATTCTCACACAACATACGCCGTTTTCAGAAACACGGCACGATTGCGAATATTCAAAGTGTTTGAGTATGAACGAAACGGAGTAATTTTTTGGAACCGAGTATCGGTACAATTTGACTCTGTGGATCGCATCGATCGCAGCTCTGTATCGTTTCACAAAAATACAGACAGCGAAGAAAAGCTGTTTCCTACCGAACATCAGTGTGGCCGTGCAGGAGTTCGAGGGTTAGTATTCCTGGAGTGTTTGCTGTGGAATATTGAGAAGCTGTCCATCGAGTAGTGAAAGTTCTTATATTTTCAATTGTAATATATTAGTATACTGTTGTATAGTATCAGCTATCCTAAGTCAGACGTATTTAGCCTTCAGCATAATGTTTGGATTCTGTTTTGAATAGATATTCTGGTTTATAGATCATGCTATTTTCTTTCACAGAGATGACAATCTGGAACCTTAGGTATTATATTTTATAAATTCGTAAATACAGAATTTGAAATAAACAAATTCCGGTTCACTGCAATGATTTATTTTTTTCATGTACTGGAATGTCAGAACCCTGTTGGAACCTGCACGAATAGGTTTTTTGTTTTGCTAGACTCCTGCGAAATGCTAAGGAGAGGGTTGTGGTTGTCGTTTAAGAAGTACGATAGCGCGTGGTGGTGAGCAATCAGTTAGCGGAGTTGGATACTATAACATTTCCCCGAAAACAATTATCCAGAATATAAAAACCCGAAGCATTTTCGGCAGAAAGAACGAATGCCCAGAAAAAAACTATAGAACGTTAGAAAAATCAGAAAATCGTTCCCAGAATGTGCACTAGATGCTAGAAAACAATTGTTTGAAAAAAATCGATCAGTTATCAACAATTCTATGGTTTCGTATTAGATGCGTATTTAAATTGATCCCGGATTTAACTTAATTATTTTATTAAAGTTTAATTAAAGTTGTCCCGGGTTGGCGGTTCAATGCATAGGACGCTGGTCTTACAAGCCAGTTGTCGTATGTTCGAGCCCCGACCTGGAAGAATTCGTAGTGTCAGTAGGATCCCATAGTACTAGCCATGCAATGATTCTGTACACTAAGAATCGGCTGCGGAGTTTGTTGAAACAGAAAGGCCGAATTCCACAAAAGGTATGTAATGCCGGGACCTTGCCTTACTAGGGGGCTAATTATGGCTGTTTGTCGGGGGGAAATAACTGTAATAAAATCTTTTAATTATTACTTATCGAACTAGTTCAAATACAAATACCTATCACTATTAGTCTACGGTATCTTATTTGCATTACTATTTGGATAATCATTTGCATCACTATTTGTTTTTATATTTGAACAGAACAAAATGGAACTTGCCTTAACTATAAAGCATTGTTATGCTGTGATGTTCATTTATAATTTAATAATCTATACTTCATAGAATCGAAGCAATCTAGGTACATATATAAAATAATAGCGAAAAAAGTGTGTGTTGCTTATTTTCTCTGGTATGCGTGGGTCGATCTTAAAATGATTTTTTTTGTTCGAAAGGTGACGTTAATGCGGAGGTTTTAGGTTATAGTACATAAGGAAAATCCTTCGGGAAAGTGAAGAAAAACTAGAAAATTGGTTTGTTTAGAATTGGAAATTTTCCACTCAATACATGCTAGATCTCTGATGATTGTTTGGCGCGTATCGAGTTATGCAATGCTGCTGCTTGCTGGAGAGCAAAATATGAATACTAGATTATTAATAAAACCGTTTGGCGCCAAACGAGCTGATTTTTGCAAAACTTTCACTGAGGCTACTTGATTCACGTGTTTCTTTATTTCGAATCACATGTTCAATTAAGTAAGGGCGCCAAATGCACAGCATACAGATTTCCATTTTCCGATATATAAATTTGGGTTCAATACCGTGAAGTCAAATTATAAAACGACTATAAGAAAAGAAAGTGATTAACGTTTTTTATGATTTGTTGTTTTCCTAAAATTACAGACATGTAAATTGTATCTTTTTGATAGATATAATTATTGCTTTCACAATGCACTGAAACAACAGGATCAGCACACCTCAGCTGCCACTTCAAATTAAGACCGTTAACTCAAACACCAAAACTGTTCGGCTCTCTACTTTTTGGAACGATTCCATTCGAATTAGAAAGCTGTTTTCTTTTTGTTTTCGGCTTAAATTTTTCGTAAGCATTTCCCGTGCTATACCTTTGAAGGATCTTCTGGACGGGATTTTGGGTAATTATTTCTCGAAACGACCTCCAAATTTCGTCAATTGCTTCAAATTGCAAGTTTGGTTATTTATTTGAGTCCAAACGTCTTCAATTGGCCCAAACGCGATTCGAATTATATCAACCCAGAGTATCCAGAAATTTCAAATTATTTGCATTTGAGTAACTATGAACAGTTTCGTCCAATGTACTCGAACCATTCCGTTTACTTCTGTTTTTAAATTACATCGATTGAACCGAGATTTGGGAACTCATTGACATGTTTTACCTATTCGAATGATTCACTCTCTTGCTCATAAACCGTCATACTGATTTTGACTGTATTTTGCTTGAATCATTTGGGACTTTTAAGAGCAGGAAAGAAGTGCTTTAAAGTGCGAAGTGTACGTGTGTACCTGAATTGGGGAAAAATGTTGAGATCGAATCAAAAACAATTGTCAGATGATTCATTTTTACAGAACACTCTACCATTCTACTTCACTAATCTCGAGCAATCATGAGGTTCGTTCGATTATTCAAATTTAAGAGTATTCGAAATAATTTCCACCCAAAGATAATTTTTGAGCTGTGAGAAATTCAAAGGGACAGCTACAGGTACAGAAATAAAAGGAACAAGTACAAAAGCTAAGTTCAGAAAAAAATAAAGAAGGTACAGGAACAAGTGCAGAAAGTACAAAACCAAGTACAGACATGAGGGAAACAAGTAAAGGAAGTACTGGCACAATTAAGTGCAGAAAAAAGGTACAGAATGTGCAGATGGTACAGATATAAGTACAGAAACTACAGGACCAAATACAGAAAATACTGGAGCAGGTACAGAAAGTACAAGAACAAATTTTGAAACAAGCACAGAAATTACAGGAACAAACACACAAATTACAGAAACAAGCACACAAAGTACAAAATAAAGTGCAGACAATAGAGGAACAAGTACAGAAAAGTTAATCGCAAATGCTGTCGAGACAACAATTTTGAATGGCAAATTAGAAGAAGAAAATGTTATCATTTCACGCATTCCATTTATGCCCACTGCTATGCCATTTCAATTTGAACGTCATTTTGTCATCCGTTTAATCCGTCAATAATCGTTATGAGTAGCGAGAAATACATTCTTGGCACAGAATGTTTTACTAAAACGCATTTTTTATCTACAGAAGATTATGTCACACACAACGACATATTAGTCATTTACCAGTAGATCCTTTTGATTACAACGAGATCGTTTCGACATTTACGAAAACATTTGATGGTCGTGATTTTTTATTGAAAAATATTCAGTTTAATGAAGGTCGACTAATGATATTTTCAACTATTTCAAATTTAAGCAGATAAGCTCAATCTCGCATTGTGGTCGTCAAATGGTGAGATAACTAAGTCCTCACAAGTCCCTATCTCATGCCTCCCCGAGCGTCTATGATGACATTTGGTCAATAGAACGGCGTCGACTGGGTGCTATCGCCTTCTGCGTTAGTAGCAGAATGAGAGGGTGCGAAATGGCTTGTAGGTTGAAGCCCATCCTAAAGTGCAGTGTTTATCATAGTATATTACAACATATAATTCTGTTGTTTATTACATCATGTATTATTATTATTATTATTATTATTATTATTATTATTATTATTATTGTTATTATTATTATTATTATTATTATTATTATTATTATTATTATTATTATTATTATTATTATTATTATTATTATTATTATTAGAGCGTAACTTACACTGCGACATTAACTGTTATATTGTATCATAGCATATTATTTCACATATTATCGTCTTACACTATTTTATGTTATTATATACTTTGTTGTAAGGTATTATGCTGCATTGCATTATATCATATTATATTGTATTACATTATATTATATTATATTATATTGTATTCTATTATATTATGTTATATTGTATTCATTATGTTGTATTATATTATTTTATATTATATTATATGCTATATTATGAGTAGTACTATGTACCTCTGCGCAAAATATAAATTTGTTTTCCTTATAAGTTATCATTTTTAAAGTAAGTTTTAACTAAATATCAAGGTCGTCACAAGGTGAGCTTGGTCCTCACTGGTTCCTGTTTCATGCCTACACGTGTATCTGTGGTGACAATTGGTCGAAGGAATGCGTTGATGGCAGAATGAAAGGATGAGAAATGACATATAAATTGAAGTAATATAATATCATAGCATATCGCAACATATCATTTTATTCATTCTATTATTTATTATATAATTCATTGTACTATATTATGTTGTTTTTTATTATTATTTTCATTATTATATTTATTGTTATTATTATTAATTCGTCATCAATAATAATAACATATATTATTTATATAGATGTGGATATTATTATTGTTATTAGAAGAGAAATATTCTACTTCCTGCAGTATTGCGAAGATAGAAGAGCATAACTGACACTCTACATTAACTGTTATTTTATATATTGATTTATAATATATTATATTGTATGACATTGTATTATATTATATTAAATTAAAATATATTATACTATATTATGCTATATTATATAATTTTGTAGTATTTAAGTATTATTATTATTATTATTATTATTATTATTAGTATTTCTATTGTTTCTATTAGTATTGTTTTTATGATTATTTTTTTTTATTCAATAGTAACATATTTGAAGGCACACTGCTTAAGCTCTTAGATGCCAAGGGCATTTTCTTATTTTAAATTATAACTAACTTAAAACTAGGGTATAATTCCGGTCGCAATGGTCGATTCTGGCAGATTCAGTCTGCAGCTGGCGATCGGCAATGGTCGGTGGATTAAATATGACATTAGTGTCCTCCAGATGACGATTATACGTTTCAATAGGTCCGCGGAAAACACCCCCAGGTCACAGAGACCCAGCGGGTGGCCCGCATGTTGTTCATCGACTGAAGCAGTTTTCTGGTGGGCGATGATTTTGCCTAAGAGAATGAAAGAAGTATAGAGAAGTAATTTTGTGGAAAACGGGGTGAAAAAGGGGGTATGAGAACGAATAACCAAAAACGATAAAGATCTAATTAGTTGACATCGAGATGGTGGAGAAACGGAGAAAGGGGAACGAGAAGTTAGTGACAGCAAAAAGATCTTGTTATTTTCTACAGAGATGGTGGACGCGAGGGATTTAGAGAATCGGGCGAATGTTAGTCTCGAACCTGTAGGTGAAGATTATTCTTAGCCTCGACAAGAGAGAGGAAACTACGGATTACACTTGTATATTAATGTGTTTAAGGTACTGGTATATGAGAAGCATATATAAACTATCCCGACTCGCCAACACATCCCGAACCGGAACATTGGACGGTCTACCTCGGGCCCTAAGGGATTCCAGTAGCTCCGACCTGACGTCGCGATACTCTACGCATGACCACACGACATGCTCGATGTCCTGATAACCGTCGCCACAGGTGCAGAGACCGCTCTCCGCGAGCCCAATACGCCGGAGATGTGCGTTGAAAGTGTAGTGATTTGACATGAGCCGCGACATAACACGAATGAAATCGCGACTCACGTTCATCCCCCTGAACCAAGGTTTCGTCGATACCCTAGGGATAATGGAGTGTAGCCATCGTCCCAGTTCGTCATTGCTCCATGAAGTTTGCCAACTTTCGAGAGTTTTCTGACGAGAGATTCTGAAAAATTCATTGAAACATATTGGTCTTTCATAAATATCACCTTCTAATGCGCCCACTTTAGCCAATGAGTCTGCCTGTTCATTGCCTGGAATAGAACAATGCGATGGGACCCAGACTAAGGATATTAAATAAGACCGTCCAGATAAAGCTCTCAAGTGTTCCCGTATTTTCCCCAGAAAATAGGGGGGATACTTTCCTGGCTTCATTGCCCGGAGAGCTTCTATTGAACTTAGACTGTCCGTGACAATGAAGTAATGATCTTTGGGCAAGGTTTCAATGATCTCAAGAGTGTACTGAATGGCAGCTAGTTCTGCGACGTAAACTGAAGCCGGATCACTGAGTTTGTAAGAAGCGGTGATGTTTTGATTGAAGATGCCGAAGCCTGTGGACTCGTTGATGTATGATCCGTCAGTGTAGAATATCTTTTCACAGTTGACTGTTCTGAATTTGTTATAAAAAATATTGGGGGCCACTTGAGGGCGTACGTGATCCGGAATTCCACGAATCTCTTCTCTAATGGATGTGTCGAAAAATACAGTGGAATCAGAAGTATCCAAGAAATGGACACGGTTGGGAACAAACGAAGAAGGGTTAATATTCTGAGCCATGTAATCAAAATACAAGGACATAAAACGGGTCTGAGAATTGAGCTCGACAAGCCTTTCGAAGTTTTCAATCACCATCGGATTCAAAATATCGCATCGGATTAGCAATCGATATGAGAGATCCCAAAATTGATTTTTCAACGGTAAGACGCCCGCCAACACTTCGAGACTCATCGTATGAGTTGACTGCATGCAACCTAAGGAAATACGCAAGCAACGATACTGGATTCTTTCCAGCTTAATGAAATGAGTGTTGGCCGCGGATCGGAAGCAGAAGCATCCATATTCCATAACGGACAATATCGTTGTTTGGTACAGCCTAATCAGGTCTCCTGGGTGGGCACCCCACCACGATCCGGTTATCGTACGAAGAAAGTTGATTCTCTGCTGGCATTTCTGTTTCAGATACCTAACATGACATCCCCAGGTGCCTTTGGAGTCGAACCAGACCCCGAGATATTTAAATGTGAAGACCTGAGCTATGGTTTCACCCCCTAGTTGAAGCTGTAATTGTGCTGGATCTCGCTTCCTTGAAAATACAACTAGCTCAGTTTTCTCCGTAGAGAACTCGATACCTATTTGAAGAGCCCATGTCGACAAGTTGTCGAGGGTATCTTGTAATGGTCCTTGAAGATCAGCAGCTTTTGGTCCTATAACAGAAACAACGCTGTCGTCGGCAAGTCACAGACTAACAGACAGGACACTCAAATTAGATTCTTCAATCATTTTAACGGTCATTTCGAATATTCCTTTATTTGGGACAGTGCTCACATGTGTCATGATGGCGCCACGTTACCCTATCAAAAACATCCTGTCTGTCATCTAGACTGTGTTTTTTTTTTCATTTACCAACAGAGTGGCCATTCATACAGAATTACCTGCAATGTATTGATTTGTATACGTCCATGCGAATTTCATGCAGGATACAGATTTAATACATATTGCCAAAACTATTTACATAATTGTGCCTACTTCTCATCCTCCAACGCAAGACAAAATCGAACCCGTTTTGGTACATTATTTACTTGCTTCTGGTCTGCCGCCACTTAATTTCGGGTGAAAACTACCAACACAATAAAAAATAGTCTAGATGAACAACGTTGAGTCAAATAAATGGTTACCTTCCAACATCGCGAAAAAGTTAAATATATTATCAACGTAATCCAATAATTTATTGTGACGATTCATTTTCAAATATTTTGATGAAATCAGGCATCCCTGCAAGCAGCTGATCGGTGTTGACAAACGAGGGGAAACCAACTAGTAAAAATACTTTTACATAACACAAGGGGTGTACAGATAGTAAATAGTTCGCGCAGTACAATATAGGTGGAGCTAGTGCATCACGAAAAATTATTTTTTATAAGAATTTACTCATACTGTCATGTCTGTTAGTCTGTGGGCAAGTTGTCTTAGCGTGCAGGATGTGTTGATACATTCATCAATGTTGTTTACGTAAAATTTGTATAAAAGGGGGCTTAAGCATGAGCCCTGAGGAATTTTATGATTATTATTATTATTATTACTATCGTTACCATTATTATAATCTTTATCATTATCAGCTACATTTTCATTTCCATACTACACATTTCACTTTACACATATATTATTAAATTGTATCATATTATATTACGTCATATTTTGTGGTATTATATTATATTACATTGTACTATATTATACTATATTATGGTACAATGTTTGGTATTGTTTCATATAGTATTGTAATGCATTTTTTTAATACACAATTATAAGTGTATTATATTGCATTGTGATGTATTACATTTTTATATTTTATGCATAATAATATTTTATTATATTCAGTGTCGTATAGTGACCAAACTGTATTATAATATATTATGGTATATTTTACTATATTATGTCACATAACATTATGATACTATTATATTCATCATAAAATATTATAGTAGACTATAATACACTGTACCATACGATTTTGCATCGTTTTATACTATATTATGTTTTATTGTATTATACTGCCGGAAATTATATTAACGTGTATTATGTTACATTATATAATACTATGCTCAAGTACATTGTGAGGGAAGAGGGATGGGAGTGCATCAGGGTATCTTACAAGTGAATGACTGGATGAAGGAGTGAAATGTCAACCCGATTCACAGGGGAAAGCTGTGTGTTTTCCCCAGAAGGTCTGAAATGAGTAAGACGCACCCTTCTAACAAACAAACCATCAGGCAGGTTTAAGCTGGTACAGCGAATTCTTTTATTATATGGCCGGATGTTATTGTTGGAAGGCGCCGGGTCCTCAAAGCCCATTTTGGCCTTTTTAACAGCAGTAATATGAAAGTTATCTGATAATCAAATTCGGATCTACTGTAAGTCTACCTGTATTCACTGGTAATGCCTTGAACTGATGGTGGCTTCACACATACATACACATACAAACATACATAAGCTCAATCTCGCATTGTAATTCTTGACGATTCATTTTCTTCTTCGCCGAAGAACTTTTGTCAAATTTTGAGTACGCGCCATCAATCCTTCTAAATAGAAAATGCAGTAGAAATAATATTTCCAGATTCGGTACAACATAGGTGCTATTTTAATCTAACAAAAAGTGAAAAAAATGGGAATACATAACAGTTATGCAAATGCGTACAAATGCAGCTGGCTTTTAGACACTTTCACCCCTCGGCCTTCTTGGAATCCCAAGATAATCATCGTCAGAACAAATGAAAGTCAGCGCCAGAACAAATGAAAATCAACGCCAGTACAAATAAAAATAAAATAAAGAAACGAAATTAAAATATTGTTTTATTCTGGGGAAGTAGTTTCGGGTTTTTTGCTCATTCTGGGTGATGCCTTTCTGGAATGGTACGTTCTGTTCTACTACTAATATTTTTACTAATTAGTACTTTCGTGAATGTGATATTCTGGAGAAGGGTACTTCATTTATCATAAGTGTTGATAATAATATTTCTTTTATAGACGAATCAACCTTGGGCTGAAAGTTTTTTTTATAAAGATAACTAACTAATCAACTATATTCCGATTTATATTACATGTTTTCTCTTCCCAATCTACCTACCAGTAAACGGAAAATGTCATTTGGGGCTTGGGGTCGGTTGCCCCAGACGTAACGATTTTGGTGGCAAGTGGAAGTTCAGTGACGTTTTTGTTTGGTCATTTCGAATATTCCTTCTTCTTCTTCTTCTTCTTCTCCTTTGATGTGACAGCTGTCACATCTGTTTATGGCACAGCTATTTGCTATAACGCCAGTCAGTTTTTATGTCGTAATTATGGTGATTATGATTGTTATATTTGTAATTGAAGCTCTTTTAGGAAGTTTATTAGCTTTTTGATATTGTTGATATTTTTTGTTTCAAACACTTCTGGTATTCTGAAGAACGATTGCAGTTTGTGTTTATCTCGTAATTGAATATGTTTTGTGCATTGTAGGATTATGTGCTCCGATGTGTTCGGTGTTTCGCATAAGTCGCAAAATCTTTCATCCTTTTTGTTCATGATGCTCAACCAGTATGGTGAAAAATCATGGCCAGATATTAATCTGTTCAGAGTTCTGACTTCGGAATTGGATAGCGGCAGGTTATGGTACCAGGATTTATCATTGATTCCTGTTTGATATTGGAAAAATTTACGTCCTTTGCCTTGTTCTTGTGTGTATTTCACGTACCATTCTTGAACATCTTCTATTATCGTATACTTGCATATGTTTATTGCATCATGTGGGAAAATTTTGTTGTTTGCTTCAATCTCTTGTTGTAATCCTAGTTTTGCTAGCCTATCCGCTGTTTCATTTCCCCGCACATTGAGGTGGCCTGGTATCCATTGTATCTTCGTATCCATCTTAAAGGCCATTCTGATTATTTTGTAGATTGTTTCGTCCTGTTCTTCATTTTCCATTTGACTTTTTATCAGTTCACATCCTGATTTTGAATCCGTAAGTATAACGGCGTTGCAGATTTGATTTTTTTCCAGGTATTGCAGTGCGACATATATAGCCTCCAACTCTGCTGACATGCTGCATACTGAGTTTTTCAGCTTTAAGCTGAGACGATAATTGTGTGTTTGATCAAATATACCTATCCCACATGTATCTTCGACCTTTGAGGCGTCAGTGTAAACTTTTGTGCAGGTATGATATTTGTTTATGAGAAGTCCAAGTGTTCTTTGTTTAAGAACTCTGTCTGATGTAGACTTCTTATTGCTTGTCTCTTCGCCTAGATCACTTTCTATCATTATCGATACTTTTTTCTCTACGTGCCACGTTTGAGATGTTTGAGTAATAATTTCTTTATATTTTAGAAACATTAATTCTAGGTATGTTGCCTTTTTCTCTGCCAGATCGGCTTCATTTAAGCCTTTCAGCTGATTCCATACTGGGGTATTGTATTGTGCATGCCTAATTATCTCTCTAGTTGTTATTAGTTCTCTCCTGTATTCCAAGGGGTGTTGGCTTGCAATTGCATAAAGTGTATTGATTGGTGTGGTTTTCGAGCATCCAGTCACTTGTCTTAGGCATGCATTGTAAGCAATATCCAAGGTATGTGCATTTGTCTTATGGGCGTTTGCATACGTCGACGCCCCGTAGTCTAGGTATCCGCGAATAATTGCATTGCATATCAGTCCCATAGTTTGAGGATGCCCTCCAGTTCTGCTGCTGCTGATAACTTTCAGCATATTTAATCTGTCTACTGTATTTCTTTTCACTTCTCTGATATGTGCTCCGAATTTTAATCCTCTATCAAAATTCAAGCCAAGGTGCTTGTGTACGTTTGTGGTTTCAATAGTTGTTCCATTTATTTTAATTTGTAGGTCTTTGTTACTCATTTGAAAGAGCATAGCCTTCGTTTTATTAGGGTTGATCTTCAAATTCAATTCGTTTGTCTGAGTTACTAGTTTGTTTACAAATGTCTGTGCCCTTTGACTGACCATCTCTACTGATTCACCTTCAATTATTATTGAAAAGTCATCTGCAAATTGTATCAGTTCTGTTCCCTCTACACGTATATCGTGTAATGCCAGTGTATATACGTTAAATAGCGTTGGTAAGAGTACGTCTCCTTGAGGCAGACCGTCATTCACCGTACGTGCAACAATTCCTGTCGTTGATTGTACCTGTACTTGCCTCCCGGTGAGAAATTCGTTTATCCAGACGCATACTGCTATTGGCATGCCAATCCTATGCAAGATTTCATTAAGAGCAATCGTTTTCACTGAATTGTAGGCATTACTGAGGTCCAAAAATATAACAGCGACTATTTTTTTTGCCGTTTTATATTCATTATTTTGTTTGTTATGTAGCTCAGCGCAGTGGATGTAGATCTGTGTTTTCGGAATCCGAACGACGTATTCGGTAGAATTTTATTATTCTTTAGGTATGTTTCAATTTTGTCTAATACCGCCGTGTTAATTACTTTCATTAGGCAGTTGAGCAATGATATTGGTCTCAGATTATCAGTGATTTCTGGATCAGCTTGATATTTATTACATCTTGTCTTATATCTGCTTTTTGGTTCAGAATTTTGCCAAAAGTTGGTTTATTAATATATCGGCTTTCGTCGGTGTTTTCGGTTAGCTCTACTAGTATTCGAAAGGGTCCTCTGTCCATGTTGTCGTATGTGTACACCGTTCTTGGGCGTTGAACTTTGGGATTTGACACTCCTCCGGGGTCGCCTCCGCCTTTCATTTTGCTTTTTCACTCTCCTTCTGTCTTACACAAGTTTTGTTTTTCTTTCCGACTCGAAAAATCAACTTTTTCACTATTAAAATCTTATATTAAGCTTAGCACTCCAAAATGGCGTCTTGACTGGACCAATTTTTTCTTTTTTTTCTCCGAATATTTCTTTAGTTGGGACAGTATTCGCATATGTCATGATGGCGCCACGTTACCCTATCAAGAACATCCAGTCTGTCATCTAGACTGTGTTTATTTTGTTCATTGATCAACAGAATTGCCATTCATAGAGAATTGTCTGTAATGTATTGATTTGTATACATCCAAGCGAATTTCATGCAGGATACAGATTCAATACATATTGCCAAAAATAAATATAGAGTTTTTCCTACTTCTCATCTTCCAACGCAATACAAAATCGAGCTCATGTTTTGTTACGATATGTACTTGCTTCTGGTCTACCGCCACTTAATTTCGGGTGAAAATTACCAACACTATCAAAAATAGACTAGATAAACAACGTTGAAAAAAATAAATGGTTACCATCCAGCATCAATAAAAATGTAAAATTTATTATCAACGTAATCCCATAATTTATTGCGACGATTCATTTTCAAATATTATACAAAGCATAATGAAATCAGGCATCCCTGCAACCCAGCGTTATCAGGTCATTTTTTCAAAAATCTGTATTCGGCGCAAAAATCTATCTGTACCATATCGGTATCAGGATTTCGTCAACATAAGTTCACGGAAATGTCACCAAAGCTCTCTAGTTTCCAACATAAATCGAAAGCTTGTAGTTTTACCATAGACTAACAGACATGACACTATGAGTAAATTCTAATAAAAATAATTTTTCGAGATGCACTGGTTCCATCTATATTGAACTGCGCGTACTATTTACTATCGGTACACCCCTTGTGTTATGTAAAAGTTTTTAATTAGTTTGTCAACACCGATCAGCTGGTTGCAGCAACGCTGCCAGGTATACCGATTCATCGGTATTTATACAGATATTTGACCTCTATACCGCAATACAGATATGTACTCCCAAAATACAGATTATTCACGGATCGTACAGATAAATACCGATTTTCGTTTATAGCGTGGATAGACAGGAGAAAAGGTTGCTGCGAGACCTTTTTTTGCTCATCAAAATGAGTTTTGGTGATATTTCCGTGACGAGATTCTGATATCGAAATGTTACAGATAGATTTTTGCGCCGAATACAGATTTTAGGAAAAATAACCTGGCAACGCTGGTTCGTGGGCTGAAGTGCTCGCATCTCATCCTACACAGACGAATATTTCTTACAGTCGAGACGACAGAAACAAAGACAATACAGTGCAGTGAATAATAGAGTGTACGAAATGGGCAAATACGATTTAACAAAGCCTGAAACTTGACCTACAAGACCAAATTCAATTTGTATTGATTTCAAGCGCTGCAAAGTTAGACCAGCTGCAACCGAAATCGAAAACTTGCCTAAGGAACGAATGCGTCTAAACGTTAATGATGTAAGTGAAATTCAATTCAACAAGGCGTCTAACTGTATGTACATTATGTTCAAACGTGAAAGAGATGCAATTGCATTTGCTTCGGATAATAACGAGGTGCACAGTGTTGATCATGACAATGTTAAATATAAAATCCCTGTGTACATGGTGGACAGTGCCATAGAAGTACGCGTACATGACCTTCCCCCGCAGACCAGCGATCAGTTCGTTCGGAAAAGTATGTCGCAAGACGCTGAAGTTCTTTCCATTAAAAGGGAAGTAAGGCAGAATTTTTTCCCGGGTATCCGGAATGGCGTGCGAGTGGTAAGTATGCAACTACGTAAAGCAATTCCATCTTACATCATTTGTGATCAAGACGAGATACATCCGTGTAAAACGCTGATTGCGTATTAAAATCAACTGGTTACATGTCAGTTTTGAGAATAACCTGCACACTACAAACCTTGCACTGAAACTGCGAAAAGGACATCTTCAAACAAAAAAAAGGACAACCCTCAACAACGAAAACTAGTGAACGCAGTGCTCCTGTTTCAAAAACACTTTCACCATCGAACCAACTATCAACTGCAATCAATGTACAAAGCACATCTACATCAACTAGGAACCCAAGACTGCGATCAACAATAAAATCAAGGAAACGAAAACCACTCACAACTCCAACGATATAGCAATGGACGATATGAGCGGACAAAGTGACCTCCAATCTTTGCTAGAAGGAAATGGAAGCTCCTCTCCCCCTAGAGGAAAAGTGAGAACGAGATCCAACAATAAAAAAATAATATGTCTAACAAAAACATGAGTCAATCGGCTACGTAAAGCTTATATATATATATATATATATATATATATATATATATATATATATATATATATATATATATATATATATATATATATATATATATATATGTGTATATATATATATATATATATATATATATATATATATATATATATATATATATATATATATATATATATATATATATATATATATATATATATATATATGTATATATATATATATATATATATATATATATATATATATATATATATATATATATATATATATATATATATATATACGCAAATTGGCCTGAATACAAAATTTTATAAAAAAACATAAATTGTTTAATTTAATTTAATTTGTCTAGCTCGTTTATTTTTGTTGAGTTGAAATGCAATTAAAAACTAATGATAAGACCAAAACCTTGTTAAGTTGTTAGTTCGGGCAAAAGCTTTAAAAACAACTTAAAAACTATTATTTCTTGACAAAACAGCAATAGTTTATAGCTTTTATAACACATGTAGTCACTGCCAAATCGATTACAAACCCCTTATCACAATTATAATTAAAACCTAAACATGCGTTTTACATTACCCCGACAAGTACGAGCAATCTACTGTACAATTCATTATTTTTATTTTTTTATCACTATCAACAAATTGATTGAGAGATGCCGTAGAAAAGTAAATCTCAGAGGTAAAGTGCGAATCCAGAACCTGTTCTAGTGTGCAAAAGTACTCTGCCGTTGAGCTACCCTGTTATACGAATAAAGAAATAGGATAACTCAGCACGATTCGTACAAGTACACTGTTTACGAGACGATGGAGCACTTTATACCTTATGATAAAAAAAAAACCGGAATTTTCATTTTAAAATTCCCGCGCTTGTCCAATCGGTGAACTTTTATTCTCTCAACGTAGGGCTGATCCTTGTAGTTTTTCAATGAAAAACGGTACGAGTCAGTTGCAAAATGTGAGGTGAAGCATTGTCATAAAAAATCATATCTCATATCATTTTCCGCTGTCTGTCTGGTGCAGTGTTCTAATCGTTTGGGAATTCGGTACTAACATGTGATTAGGGCATATCGTGCGATATGCCCTTTTGAAAGTAACGAAAAATAATGCTCATTACTCAAGTTTTAAACATGATATTCAAGCATATTGCGCACAATTTCGTAGATTGGGCTTCTATCTACGATATTATATCGATTATTGTGGAGCCGAGCAATGAGCATTATATTTTGTAACATTCGCAAGGGCCTATCGTGCGATATGCCCTAATCACATGTTACTACCGAATTAATTGTTCGTTTAGCTCTAATTTTTTTATGCCCGGCTCAAAAGACGACGGAAGGAGTGGCTAAATCGATTTCCCAAGGAGTTATCGATAATTGTAATTTCGATTCAAATGAATGTTTCACTAAACAAATTTGTTTTGCATAAAATTAAGTGAATGTTAAAATTCCTGCTTGACAACTTATTGAACAAGATAGTTCAAAACATCTGAACTCCAGTATGGTTTGTTTCTGTATACTTCAACATCACTTGCAATAGTGGTTATTCACTCGAGAATTACCGTTAATTTATACCGCACTGCGGGGTATTTGCAGTATAAAGAGGTTTTGATTGATTTATACATGAAGTTTTGGTGTTGCCCCACTCACCGCATTTACCAAATGTTAATCTTTTTGACTTCTTTTGTTAGGAATGTGCAACGCTTCATTATATATAAATAAGAAGCAAATTTAGTTAAACTGGGATCAGGTCAAAACACGTTTTGAGTGTGGAATACAATATCTAGAATGATGATCATGTTTTTCTGATTGATACTAGAGGAAAGTTTATTTATATTTTCGTCGACAAAAAAAGAAAACTTTTCAATAAATGTTCAAACCCCATTTTTTAAACACGGAAATACCTTGAATCCCCTATAGACTGATAACTATCAGTCATAGATACCATAATTGCCATTCAACGTGATGGAAGGCCCACCATATGTATTGATAAATAAGCCACTTCAGCTTCCTAGATTCTAGTATCTCTTTCAAACGTTTGCTATTTATCAACAAGTGTAATCGGAATGTTTTGGATTAGATAACTTGAATTGCACAGAGAGAGTTCGTAGTGACTCTGAATAAGCTTAGTAGAATTGTTGGACTTGATTCGTATAGTGTTCGAAAGTTTTTCTAGTCCCCACGCGAATAAAGTAAAAACTTTAATTGTATTGGCATTATGTGTGGTATACTGAAATGTTGTTGTAACTGTGCTGCAAGCGTTGCATGCTGGTAAGCACATAAATACATTTAGTTCACATATTGCTTGGAATATTCAATCGTTTTTCGTTAACTTATACACTTACAAGTCATCAGTAAAAATTGACATTGAAGTGGTATTTCAGATGAACAATGATAGTGAAGTATTAAGATCAATAATGCGCACTAATAATCACAGTTGCTGCATTAATGATCACAATTGCTTGAGAGAAACAACACCTAAAAATTACAAGAAGATATGAAATTTAAACAGAAACTCAAAGATCACATCATGACGTACTTACCTCCTTATCAGTCTAGTATTGTGGTGGTCTATGCTGTATTTAGTACACTTCTTCGATCTAAGACTGTTCTTGATCCAGACCATTGGAGTCGTCCAATTTTGGCTGTATGTACGGAAGGTGGTTCTTAGAGCAGCAGTTTCGATTCGTGGTTCATAAGCCCCCAAGTAGCAATCCGTAACTAGTTCTGATACGACTAAATCCAAACTATGTTGCAACAAGAGCGTGCGAATATGTTTTTCATGTTATACTGGTTAAAACGAGGTTACAGCAGTGTTTCTTAATAACATAAACATTGAACTAACTATCATTTGCAGGTTATCGTTACTTAATTCTAACATATCTTTAATCGCAGCTATGCTTTTAGCTACTAGTTAAAAAAAAAGTTTATTTTCCGTTGCGAAACCATTATAAATACGTAAGCGTATATGTAAATCGTAACTGTGAATTGATATAACAATAACGTAGATATTACTTGTGTTGGCTTCAATATGGCGATCACACTATGGAGTTGAAAGAAATGCCTGAAACATAAATAAAATCAGGATATTACTTTATTTTAAAACTACTTTTTGGCGAAAATAATGAAAGGCTTAATAGTCATTTTTCTTCTGTGCTTTATCGTAAAAACGATGAAAATAATATAGGGATTGAACATCGATTGTGATAATATTATTCTCATGATAGTCACTAGTCACAAATAAGCTAACGTAACAAAAATTGTTACTGTGGTCGTCTCCTTGTTTCATCTTCCATCTGCACTCCATACTCCAATGATCGTTTAAAGTCCCTTTCTTTAGAAAACAATGAGGGTTTTTTTTCTGTCAACATAGAATAGTTCTCGCGAACATATAGAACAACCGGTCTAATTAACGTTTTGTGGCTTGCAGTGCGATGTATGATTCCATAATCATCTCAAAGTTACGTGCCACAATATCAACGACGTCAGCGAAACCAGAAAGCTATACAGACTCTAGATCATACCACTCGGTTCGATTCTCGTTGTTTAAATCTTACCTTTCAAGATCAATGTTGCACAAGAGACAAGAGAGTCCATCATTTTGCCGAAGGAACCCAAGAGCGTCCCAAATACTCGAACGTAACCACAAAACTCTATCCATCGTTGCTTTGACCAATCGCGTCAGTTTATCCGGAAAACCGTATAATCTGCTATAGCTGTTCTTGATCGATTGACATGGACGCCAATAAACCCCGCATGGCACGTTCTGCGATTTATTTAGCTATTGGTGACAGACGCGATTATGGAGAGAATCTTCTAGGCGCGCGTTCAGCAACGTGATTGCGTGATTCGCTCTATACAAGAATGGGCAGAACTTAATCGTTGTATTTAAGGCAGCAACATAATTACTATCTTATACTGTAAAAAATATGTTCAGCAATTTATAGTACAATTTTCGATAGTATGAGATAACCACAACTAACTTAAAATAGATTCTAAAATTTTTGGTAAAAACGAACATCAAGGTGAAATTCGACCTTTAAAATTCACCTATGAGTTTTTATTCTATCTACAAGGTGATCTTCTGCAACTGAAAATCAGAATTGTTTACGAGTGTGATGTTATCAAACAGTTTTTCAATAAGTTGGAGTATCAGGATGAATATCGACATCTGAAATCTGAGGAACTTGATATTGTGAAACTCGAACTTCATATTAAAGTTGATTATTTATATAGTTTTATATAATGTGAAGTACATAAATCGTTATATGCATTTCTTACTTTATTAAATTTAATTTTTATTTTCATTTTTTATTGAACGCAGGGAAAAGCCCAAATGAAGCAAAAATTTCATAGTCTCGCTCTTCATCAGGCAATAAATTTCTTCATATTTCATGTGAACGGATTACGTTAGCCCAACCGATACATTAGGGCAATTATCATAGACTTAATACTGCCATTTGACACTAATCCTATAACCAATTTGGAACAACAATGACTAGACGATATATTCTAGAAACACCTCCGTTGGTCCAAAGAATGTCCAAGAGGGCCGATTATCATATATCATTCGACTCAGCTCGACGAAATGTCTGTTTGTGTGAGACAAATATTGTCAACCATTTGGCTCAGAGATAGCTGAACCGATTTTCACAAACTTAGATTCAAATGAAAGGTCTTATGATTCCATACAAAGCTCCTAAATTTCATTTGGATCTGACTTTCGGTTCCGGAATTACAGGATGATATGAATGAAAAATGTGAAAATGATGTCACTCACTTCTCTCGGAGATGGCTGAACCGAACTTCATCATCTTATATTCAACTGAAAGGTCTTAAGATGCCTTTAAAATATACCAATTTTTATTCGGATCAAACCCCTGGTTCGGGAGGTAGGCTGCTTGTTGTAAAAATGTCAATTTCAAGAAACGTTATGTAATCGCATAAAAAATTCTTAACTGGCCTCGAAATTATTCCAAACGGAAACCATTGTCAATAGACAACCCAACAAACCGATTCCGGCTATGCTGGTTCTCGATTTCCGATTCCGGAAGCACCGAAATAAAACGTAGAGTTATTTCTAGACTTGCCTTGTCATTGTCGGTAAACGACCAAACATTAATTTGGCTTTCCTTGTTCTTGGGTTTTAGATTAACGACCGCAGATTGTAGCCATACATAGACTCAAAAATGGATCCCAGTCACTTTTCTCGAAGCAACTTCGATTGTACCAGTTCCCGAATTCCGGTTTTGAAAGTACCTAACAGATCGGCTGAAAAGTTCGTATCGTTTCTATGAGAGGGCGCCACTAGAATTAAATCCATACCATTTTCAGTTAGTACCAACCTTCAAAAGATACGTGTATAAATTTGACAGCTGTCTGATTATTAGTTTGTGAGATATTGCATTTTGAGTGAAGCTACTTTTGTTATTGTGAAAAAAATGGAAAAAAAGGAATTTCGTGTGTTGATGAAACACTGCTTTTTTATGAAAAAAAGTGCTGCCGATACCAAAAAATGGCTTGATGAGTGTTATCCAGACTCTGCACCGGGCGAAGCAACAATTCGTAAGTGGTTTGCAAAATTTCGTACTGGTCATATGAGCACCGAAGACGATGAACGCAGTGGACGTCCAAAAGAGGCTGTTACCGATGAAAACGTGAAAAAAATCCACAAAATGATTTTCAATGACCGTAAAGTGAAGTTGATCGAGATAGCTGACACCCTAAAGATATCAAAGGAACGTGTTGGACATATTATTCACGAATATTTGGATATGAGAAAGCTTTGTGCAAAATGGGTGCCGCGTGAGCTCACAATCGATCAAAAACAACAACGAATTGATGATTCTGAGCAGTGTTTGGAGCTGTTATATCGAAATAAAACCGATTTTTTTCGTCGATATATAACAATGGACAAAACATGGCTCCATCACTTCACTCCGGAGTCCAATCGACAGTCAGCTGAGTGGACTGCACGCGATGAACCGAACCCAAATTGTTGAAAAACTCAACAATCTGCCGGTAAGGTTATGGCGTCTGTATTTTGGGATTCGCATGGTATAATTTTCATCGATTACCTTGAAAAGGGAAAAACCATCAACAATGACTATTATATAGCGTTATTAGAGCGTTCGAAGGACGAAATTAAAAAAAAACGGCCTCATTTGAAGCAGAAAAAAGTTTTGTTTCATCAAGACAATGCACCGTGTCACAAGTCGATGAAAACCATGCTGAAATTGAATGAATTGGGCTTCGAATTGCTCCCTCATCCACAGTATTCTCCAGATTTGGCCCTCAGTGACTTTTTCCTGTTCTCAGACCTCAAGAGAATGCTCGCTGGTAAAAAAATTAGAAGCAATGAAGAGGTAATCGCTGAAACTAAGGCCTATTTTGAGGCAAAGGACAAATCGTACTACAAAAATGGTATCGAAAAGTTGGAAGATCGCTATAATCGCTGTATCGCCTCTGATGGCAATTATGTTGAATAATAAAAAGGAATTTTGGCAAAAAAATGTGTGTTTCTATTAAACGATACAAACTTTTCAGCCGAACTGTTACAATAGTGGAACTCTTTTTGTTTCTTCAGAGATGACCTAACCGACCTGAGTACTGTTTCACTCTGTAGGTTATATTAGTTTATGGACAAACCTATTTTTTCATGTGGAACACATCTTTATTTTCTATATAGGGGTGCAAATTAGAAACTGAAGGATAAATACACGTAAAAATGTGGTCAGGTTTTTAACACTTACAGTTCAGTATATTTTGTATCAATTATCAATATTATTTCATTATTTGATTGGAAATATTTTTAAGATTCGATTTAGGTCGATTTGAGTGTATCAAATTTAATTATTTTTAATTATAAATGATTGAAACTTTGATTAGTAGCGAGCAGTGTCCTATTTTGTCTGCTAAAAATCTCCGGCGTACCGGATTTCCCTGCCATAGACGATGGTTTTGAAGGGGTAAGCGATATATCAAAGGGAAAGCATCGTTCTGATTGGTCAATCGATACAAAAGCGAAGCTGTTGGAAGCACGCGAATCTATAAATAGAAGCGAAATTATAGCTAACGTTTCAGTCCTACGCGTAGCATGCTAGAGGTAGGTTGTTGTTAAACAGCAACACAAAAAGTGCCATAAAACGATTTGAAGCTTTAATTGGTATGCTCTGATGAACCAAGTAAACCATTGATACTCCCATAAATGATTTGCAGTCAATTTTCGATCCGGAAGGCACCCAAAAATTTAACTCGCATTACCATTTCTCAATGATGTCTACACTGATTTTCAAACATTTTGAATCGAATGTGAACTATACAGCTCCTCAGGTAAATTTACCTGACTTCGGTTAAACCAACTTTCGAACTTCGGTTCCAGTATCGAATCGGTTCCCAAAGCTTAACGATTCTTAAAAGAAGGCCAAATCGAATTTCAAAAACAAAAATTTAAATTAAAGGATTTATGGTCCCAAACAAAATCGATATAGAAGATGACAATCCCGAAAAGCTTTAAAGTTGGACTCAAAACTATTTCAATTTATTTGTCATATGACCATTCGAATTGGTTTGAATTTTGCTGGTTTCTGAATACCGGCTCTGAAGTACCTTAAATAACCGTGAACTCTAAAGTGAAACCTACTTCGATGTATCATGGAATGTTCAATCGATTGTCACACTTTTAGATTTAAATTCGATCCGATTTGCAGTTTCGATATTACAGAGTAATGAGTGATTAAAATCTTAAATTGCCTCCTAAAACGATGGTCATTAAAATAATGTCATGAGAGCCAAAAAACACCGAAGAATATTCGTGCAAAAAACACATGCGGATTGATAAAAAAAGGTATCATCTCACTGCTAGGTGGATTAAGCACGTTTGTTTTCAATAGTGTGTACGACCTTGTTGACTTTCCTGTATCTAGTGTCGTTTTCAAGAAGAGGCTTAAGAGACTCAGATAGATTATAAGTAGAACTTAATTATTTTTCAATGCTGGATAATGTAACAAATAAATAACAAAATATATAAAAATATATATTTCACATATGGATCGTGTGTTTATTGAAACGTTGTATTCATAGAAGAACTGTATCTTTTGTACAACACTAAGATTATTTTTATGAGTAGGATGAGTAATACAAATACGGTACACACTATACTTTTTTTACGGGTGTCGGTAAAAATTTTACTGACTTTCAAACAGCTGAACAGTCAGTAAACAGTTCAGTAAAATTTAAATTTACTGAATGATTGGTAAACTGGATCGCCACTACGAACTGTCAAAATTTACTGACTTATTCATCACCTAATACCGAAGTTCGGTAAAATTTGCAAAACAAAACGTAAAAATTGAATTTTCTGAATTCTTCTATATTACTAAATCTGTAGTATTTGATACCAAATACTATGAAATTAAAAAGGATCAGCGAAAAATAATACACAGTTTTATTCGGTGATATGTTAAGTCTAATGATTTTTGAATACATTACCTAAGACTACGCATAAATTTTTCTCCCGTCGTTGTTAAGGCATCAATGCCCATGAGCGAATATATAAATATAAAAAAAATTTTATCCGAAGGACGAGAGTCGACTTTCTCCACATTGTAGCACTCAACCAGTATCTTGTAGAAATATTGATAGTCGCCACTTATTTTCAGGCTCCAGTTTCTCCAGATTATAAATGCTTCAGAGTTGTCCGCAAACATGTCTCCTTTAATGTGTAATGTGGGTACGTCATATGATTGCGGAAGGATGTCATCCTGTGATGTATAAAAAATATTGTTATTTTCGATGAAATTCTATACTGTATTATATTACCTGACACCATTCTAAGATGCCCTGGAGAGGATTATCGTTGGCAGCGCCGGATAAACGCAATCGTTTTGCTCCGCGACTCGGATTTTTCATCCGAATTATAGCTAGAGCCCTCAACAAATCTGTATAGAAAATTTTCATATTAATTTCGTATATACGTTTTTCGATACAATTTATTTACCGTTAGTGATGTGTGGTTACGTTTTATGTGCCACGTAATGTGCCGTACGAGCCCTTCCACGTATCCCGGAACAGGTTTACGATAAAAAAAGCACATTGCTTCGTACTTGCTAAAAATGAGAAAACTTTGAAAATATTATAAATGTACTTACTGAACAGCTTCTTTACTTCTTCATCCGCAAGTAAGTCCAAAATATTGTCCGTTTTAGCTGCAGTCTGCACTTTTCCGAAAAAAGCACTAATTTTTACCACTGTTAGTATTATTTGAACTTTAAAATGGCGACACTTTTGACAGGCTTTATTTTCTCCGAAAGCGTTCAGTGAAAATTACTGAAGCTCAGCACTGTTTACATATTTTTTCGGTGTTTATTCATTAACCACTGAGAATCGGTGATTTTTTTACGGAATGACTTGGACGTGATGACATTTCAATGTTTACAACATACGTCAGTAAAACAAAAAACAAATTTTCAGCAAAATTATCATGGAATTACTGACAACTCGTGCATATTTTACTGATGTCGGTAAAATGGAATTATTTAACGATTTTTTCTGCTAAAATTTCCTTTTACAGATTAAAACTGTAAAAAAAATTACCGAACATCAAAATAAGAATTCAGTGTGTACATACACGTTTCAGCTGATTGTCAGATATGATTTTGAGCCCATGATATGCATTCAATTCCACGTTATGGTTATGAATCATACTTTCGTGGTATCGAATAGGGAAATATGTTGAATTTGTAAGATAACAGCAAGGCGTATTACAAAATGTGGTATTCAAATACAATCAAATATGTAATCACTATTTGTTGTGTGGCCGAATTTTTGCGAGCTTCCACTTATACATATATTGGCATTATCTCAGGTACTATCTGTCAAGCAAACATCGAGACCAATACAATCAGAATGTTCAGCGTTTAGTGAACTATTATCTATATGTCGGAATCGATTGAACGAACTGCTGTGGTCATATCCTATGAAGTCTTGCAACATAAAACATGTAGATATCTAAATTTACTACCTAGATTTCTCACTGTGCGGTGACACTGGCAGTGTGTATAGTGAGAAATGGGTGTACTTTTACCAATATATACACACCAAAAAATTTGAATTTTACAGGTGACTAAATCAAAGATAAACTCAAGATTGCAATGTCCCGTACGATTCATTGAAAAATGTTGGGTCAGTAATCGTGAACTAGTTTGTTCATTAATAATGTAATTTTATTGACCCTCCGTTAACAAGCGTAGACTAGTTCCGACAAAATGTCATGGAAACAAAACAAGTTAGAAAGGAAGCAAACATATGTTTACATTCAGCACATAATGATTCCTTGCCACAACTGACTTTTATGCTCCATGGGATGAGGCAATAACAAACTAAATTAATTCTAGGCTATGGTTCTAAGCAGGCCCGTACTCGGGATTTCATTTCGGGAGGGGCCCAAAGATTAAAAAATAGTGTTACTGAAGATTGTACCTAATTCTCGGTGTGCCTTTTACGGCTGTTTTTAACATATACTTAAAACTTTTCCACTGCAACTGATATTGTATTCATTACGTTTACTGTCTTGTTATGTCTGTAACACATGTCTGAGACATTCAGAATAGTTATACGTTTTTGATTTCGGAAGGGGCCAGGGCCCCTCGGTCCCCCCTCTGGGTACGTTACTGGTTCTAAGTAGTTTTTACTTTCATATTGTAGAATCCCTGGATATAAGGCAAAATGGCTCAATATCTTTCATACTGTAATTTGATATTTTTCCAAACATAAACAATCACTGCATAGTTACGACGCATCTAGTGATAAGACGCTTGCTTCAAAAGACTGAAACTGACAGTGAACCGAGCTCATCGAGGGGTCCTTTTTAAATGATACATAAGAAATCGCAGCCTTCTCTATCTTGAGTTTATCTCTGACTAAATCTCTCATACGATGTTATCCATAAAGACTTAATTTTTCAAATGGTGGGAAATTGCATTTGTAATGATTAAGGGCATGTTCAGGAGTGTTCCAGTTCTAGATGCATAATTTATGTCAGTTTCAAAATTTAAATCTGGAGATTATAACAAGAAAAACTGACAGCCTCAACAGCGTTTTATTCGTATTTCAAAGATACAAAAAATGAAACGGCAGCGTATACGTTGTTATATGTTTGTTCCAGTTTCAGTTCCATTATAGATCTCCCATATGAAACTTCCAGCTGTTAAATTTGCTCTTAGATTGCTGTTAGAGTGAGCGCGGAACACGGCGTGAACCGATGCGATTCAAAGCAATGTACACGGAACCGCAAATCAACCTAATTTTAAGTACATTCCACCCAATTTGGGGGTTTCGTTCAATAACCTAATTTTAGGTAAAGTGGCTTTAGGTAGTTTTCGTAAGACACGTGCAAAAAAATACTCAAAGATGAGTTATATTTACTCTATAGTTGAGTCATATTGACTCAATTTCAAGTTAATACGGTTTACTTAATTTTAGCTTATTGAACGAAACTCTCGCTGTTGGGTGGTTTTGCTCTTTGTATTTTGACAACAATTGAAGGAGCGAATGAAAGGAAGTACTCAAAATTAAGTAAAAAGAAGTCAAATAATAGGTAGTTTTTATTTTCCGTGTACCAACGACACGACCTGCCACTTGTCTATCAAAACTGTATTGCAAATTCAACTACCCCTCAGTAACAGGTAATGTTAAATTGAAATCAGTTAGAAATATGTTGAAACTGGCAACACAAGTTGATTTTTAATAACAGCTACCATAACAATGGTTTCTGTCAAGAGGCAAATCACTCTAAACTCTAGACAATCTCATACTAATAAACTCATTTCATTCCAAAATAATATTCTCTAATCTCATTTAATCCCAACTAGTCTAGAAAAGTTTGGGTAATTTTAAACTAATCCAACCTAGTTTTCGCTAATCTTGATTGAAGTGTATCTGTCATTCGCTCGCAAAAAAAGTGTATGACAAATAAACATGCTGCTATTTTGGCGCGAACGACTTTGACATTTCTCTACCCTTCTTCCAAAGACATCATATTAACAAGATATCCAGCTCTCACATTTCCCGAACAAATAATTGGCAACATCCTTTTTTGCGAGCATGTCGCCCTCAGGTGAGTCCGCATCGAATCTCATACATAGAAGTAGGGGAGAGAAATGTCAAATTCGTACGCGCCAAAATAGCAGGGCTGCGCACCCATACATTTGACATGACATGTTGAATGAGACGCCGTGCGATGGCGTTGCTGAACTGAAGATTGAGATCGCTCCAAGCTGACAGGGTCTGCTTCTTCTATGAACGAAATTGGATGCAGGCTCGCCTGAGGGCGCCATGCTCGCAAAAAATGATGTTGCCAATGATTTGTTCGGGAATGTGAGAGCTGAATATCTTGTTAATATGCTGTCTTTGCCTGCGTTGAGCAGTTGCAAAAAGAAGAAAAAAAACAGAAAAGAAACAAATACTACGTTGACAGCTTCATATGTCAAAATAATGCTTTTCCAGATCTCGGATTAACTTTTCTAATCCCATTCTAATCCATCAAGATCCCTGCTAAACTGTTTTTACTCCCGGTAAAGCTTGTTTGAGTTCAGACAAAGTTTAGAGTGATTTGCCCCTTGGTTTCTGTTCAATGAAGACATGTGAAATGTACACAAAACAAATCGCTAATTAGGTGTTTCATTACGAAAAATTAAGACTGCCTTAAGTGGAAAACCCTTTTTGGAATAAATGGAAGTTAAACTGAGACAAAACCTTTTTTAATTCACCTAGTGGTGTAATGATGCCTTTCTCATATTACTTATATTTTCTTAAATATCACTAGAAAATTCTGCGAAGACAGTTATATCAAGTTAATAAGAATTTTTCTTTATTTTGCAACGTCGCACTAAATGATTAAACACACTTTTGTTCTCGAACCGGAAGTCGGACCCGGACGAAATTAAACAGCAACCTATGAGACTATGGGAACATTTATTTGAGCCTGTTTTTGGAAATCGCTCAAGTCATATCTGAGCAAATTATGTGAGTCTCGTTTTAGCTTTTTTATCACTATTTTCGGTACTGCTGGAACCGGAAACTTGGAATCAGTATAGCTGAAGTCGGTTCGTTTAGTAAGTTACTAATAAAGCCTACAAATTGAATAAGTTTTAGGCTAAATCTTGAAGAATTTTACCTTTTTTCTGCATTGTCGCTCTAAATGACGGTGTGCAACTTTAAACACACTTTACCATATGAAAGCATGATGAAATTCAACAGCAACCTTTGAGACTATAAGATTTTTTATTCTATGAGCTACATTGTTTGACACATACTCACACACATTCACGCACAGAAACGTACATTGCTAAGCTCGATGAACTGTGTCGATTGATATAGAACACTCAGCCCTCTGGGCCAATTTGCACTAGTCAATTTTTCAAGTGATTGCATAAACTTTCTATATGAGAACGGCAATAAGTGTACTTTTATAGGAAAGCATCGTTATCATGATTTTGTAATAACACTCACAAGTAGGTACGAATTTTATAAAATATGATTTAGAAATGTACATTTTGTTCACCTTTCCATAAATACGTTTATTTCATAGGCAATATACATAAGTTTTTCTTCGCCGTGGCATCCACAATACTTTAAACCTAATACATTTCGAATGTAATATTAGTATGTTGGTATTCATTAGTTAATCTAAACACTGTTTTTATCAAGCGATTTGCTATTATAAATTACATCAAATAAAATACATTTATTTTGTACATGATCTTATAACTATTTCAGGTTTGTTTGTATCAGTTCATCACTTTTATTCAATATCATATAGCTGGCTATTGGTTGAACTCATGGAAGAGAAAGGGGTCTAATATAAAATAAAACTTAAATTGGAACTCTAATGGACTTAATGAAATGATAAAGAAGTTTCATGTAAGGAAGGTCATGACAAGCAAGCATGTCGCGAACAGGGACATTGGATAGTCTACCTTGAGTACGCAAGGAATTTATTAGTTGAGATCTGACATCCCGATACTCCACGCATGTCCAAACGACATGATCAATATCACGATAACCTTCTCCACAAGCACAATGATTAGTCTCGGAAAGTCCAATTCGACGAAGGTGTGCATCTAACGTGTAGTGATTGGACATGAGTCTGGACATCACACGATTTTTTTTCACCTAAAAAATATAAATTTAAATGTGGCAACCCTGCATGCAATACGAAATTGAACAAAGCACGCTGCGAACGGAACAAAGCCGCACGTGCCGTTGCGTACTAGACTTGCATCGTCATTTTGAATGATTATTTAAATGACCTATGATTTCGGAACCGGAAATCGGATCAGGATGAAATTGCACAGTATATTTAAAGCCAATGAGAGCTTTAGTTTGAATCATGATCCGTGAAAATCGGTTTAACCGTTGCTGAGAAATCGAAGAGTTCCATTTTTGGAGATTTTCTTTACAATTATCGGTGCTTTCGGAAGCGGAAACCTGGGACTAGTGCCAAAGAAGTTTTACATATTCTCTAACTAATAAATGTCGTTTTTCATTGAGAACACTCGTGGAGTGTTTTGCTCGATTCGTACACTTTTCGTGCAGTCGGGCAATCAAAACAGGTGCACTGTGTTTCATTGATTTGCACCGCACGAAAAAAATGCACTTTTGGGGCAATTCGCGGTCAACTATTTTGCACCCGGTTTCTTTTCAGAGCAGCAAGCGTGCAAACCAAACTTTACAAAACCGTTTCATTGATCAACTGAAAAACGACAAAAGTCTGCCAACTAGATGAATTAAACAGTAAATTTTATAAAAATGTGAAAAAATATTCATGAAATTGAAAGTTTTCTCTAATCGCACCGTAATACCGAAGCCGGAAGTCGGATCTGGATCAATTTTTCGGGGACTTTTTAAAAAATGTTGATTTTTTTCTTAGTTTGTAAAAATCAGTTAAGAAATTCCCGAGAAAATTGAGTGCGCGTTTTCTCATAATTTGCACATATGTCCTTGTAATTCCGGAACCGGAAGTCGGATCCAAATGAAATTCAAGAAAATTGTATGAGGCTATAAGACCTTTCATTTGTTAAAATCGGTTCAGCCATCTCTGAGAAACGTGTGTGACTATTTTGTTTCTTCCTTTTTTATGCATATCACCCTGTAATTCCAGAACCAGAAGTTGGATTCAAATGAAACTTAGGAACTTTGTATGGGACTTTAAGACCTTTCATTTGAATTTAAGTTTGTGAAAATCGGTTCAGCCATTTCTGAAAAAATTGAGTGACATTATTTGTCACATACATACATACACAGTTCGAAAAAATCTTATGAGTTTATAAGATGCACATAAATGGAGCGTCGTAATTCACACAAATTTATATTCAAGAGCATGTAAAATTGTGTAATTTGAAAATTACATGGCTCAATTCGAGTGAAATAAAAAACAAAAGATCGATAATAGCAGCGCGACTTGTACAGAGAAACATTAGATCATGAGCATATCGGTTACACAACTGAAGCACAGAAGCACTGATCTGTTCGTTGAATAATGGACACTTGTAAATCTATACAGCGGCACTTGGTAGGCAAGTGAAAATTACACTCAGAGCGTGTAAAAATCTGTGCGGGTGGAAAATTGCGTTCTTTGAAAAATTAAATAGTTGTGGATTGTATCGTTTATAGAATTATGTCACCTGCATAATTCATCATTTTTTTCTGTGTACATACACACAGACAGACATTTTGTTATCTCGACGAATTGAGTCAAATGTTATATGACACTCGGCCTTCGGGCCTCGGTTGTAAAGTCGGTTTTCACAGCGATTCTATATGAGAAAGGAAAAACGAAAAAGTGGGGAGTTAAACCGTTAGTTTCACATAAAACGGAAACACTGAGTGCAGCTGGTTCTTCGGCGGGTATTAAATTTATTTCAGATAGTATTTAAACATTTTCTGCTGAATTTGCATTTTTTTAAGGTACTGAAAAGATTCTTCGTGGTCACAGAAAGAAATGCTTCATAGTTATAATCAAATTGAAGAAACCGGGCGTTCGTCGGTTCAAGTATGTTGTAGTATTATGTACTGAAGAAGGCAGCATAAAATGTACAAAAATATAAACCGATATTATGTTTTTGATTCTCTGACTAAACATAAATGAATTTAATCAAATCAATGCATGAATGGTTAGCAAGGATTTACTGTTGAAAGAAATAGATTGTGTAAATAATTCAAGAACATCTCCAAATGTTGTTCAAATTCTAGTGTTTTCGTTAAATTTAACGAATTTTTCATTCCATTTTATTCGACCTTTAAATACATAGAATTGCCGTCAATATCGCCAGATACAAGCCCCTTCGAACTTTTATGAGATAAGCTGAGTATGTATGAAAATTGCGTCCAACCAGCAAATCTCACTTCCCACAGTATTATTTTTATTTAATTGTAACTAGATAGACTTCAAAACTGAGGAATTAATACTTAGAATTTGTGGAACCATCATGAAATCGAAACCAACATATTAAAATACTGCTTAAACACACAAATAGTTTGTTTATTTATTCTGGGGCTCCTTGCTAACTGTTTCGTAGCAACTTAACAGTGATGCTCAAGCAAATTTTTCTTAAAAGTGCCTGGTCGTGTCGTCGAATGTACTGTTATAGCATCGAATTTACTTTGACAGGTTTGCTTTGATCAAATGTAACTATCTGCCACGCGCGTCTTGACGCTTCGCGTGACGCTTGCACTCTGACAGTTATCTTAATATTGGATTAGCATGAACTTTACTGGTCTCGACTGTAATGTGCATTCGGCTAGTGGGTGAGACTGTATGCATTTAAATGCACCTCTTACCAGCCAAGCAGATATGTGCTTCTGTGGTTCAGTCGATCAACGGACGTACTTTGTGATCCGATGATTCTCGGTTCAAGTCACAGAGGTCGCTATCATAACTTTCTTTTTTATTTCGATAAATAACATGTCATGGAATTCTAGACACAATATTGAATGTTCTTGCACTTATATTTGCCTGAACTTCGACGCTCGTTTTATGTGCATCTAATAATATGTAAAATCACAGGATATTTTCGTAGTGTGTATTGTGGTTGCATAAAATGCACAGTTAACTTTATTTATACATTTTCCGAGCATTCCTGCAATCTTTTCTTAGCAAATGGAGCTTTCGGTGTCACTGACAGCTATATAACCTTACTGTTGCTTATGTCGTTTTCGCTTGATGCCAAACCTAACCCAGTTTCCACTCTAACTGCTGTCAAACCGTTTGTTTGAAACCAGTTTCGAACCTAGTTTCAACGCTGTTGAACTGAAAATCGAGTCAGTTTCGAACCTGGTTTTAATATTAGGTTTGCTTAAACCCTCGTTGCTAAGGGCGAAATCAACACAGTTTCGTGAAAAGTGTTTGTTTGATGAAACTACCCTGGGTCAGTTTCAGTTTTCTCAAGCGAAAACGACATTAATGATATCAGTAATATAAAATGATTCGATAATGTCTTAGTAGGCCTACCAGGTCATGACATTTGTAAATGTAAACATTTTGTAAATGTAAACTTATAATGTGCTGCATATGTGACTTTATTGCGAATGTTTTTCACGGAATATGCAGGTATTTGTGAAAATAATTTGATTGTTTATTCTTATATATGGAAAATTATCAGACAGGTGAATTCCCATTCATCGATTCACCAACTGTCTCCTCCTGATATCCATAGTCTTTTGAGCTCTGCTGATAACGAGTAAACTGATAAAAACATAAAATCGATTGTGAAACTGTGATTTTGCTGGTATTCTTCCTGAGTTTAGCATGCGACTCGTTGTGTGTAGAATTTCGAACTCCATTCAGACCCATTCGTTCGAGTTTAACGGATCGAATTGGACGTAAAAGAATCTCTTTCTTATGTTGATAATTAGATAAATCAGTTTGCAGCGTAGATTAAGTGAGAGCATCACACGTTAGAAAAAAGTTTGGTTGTTCTCAGTTTGACATCAATATTCTAACAAACATTTTATCGTTAGTTGAAGATGTGCGGCATATTTAAATGTTGTTGCAACTGCACCAAAAAAGTTGCATGCTGGTAGAATATTCGCACAAATGGAAATGGAATTGAGCTTACTAATATATTTTATTTTTTAATTGCAGTTGCTGTACCTGCGCCCTGCAAACTCTGTTTTGCTTCATCTTCATAGCACTTATTATTGCACTAGCGATCGCACTTGGAGTGTATTTCGGAATATTTCACAACAAGGAAGACAACAACACGTCGACTACAGCCAGTCGACTTCTAACGACATTGCTTCCAAAAGTAGATGAGGATGATTTTCTTGAACACTAGAAGTCGTTGGATTATATGTATGTCTAAGTACCGTTGCGATTAATTAGGTTAGTGTTTAACTTTGTAGGGAAGTGCCAATTTCAGTTGTCATGTTAGAGGTCCAAAATATTTGTCAAAAGCTTGTGTTGTATCTGCAATGGCTGTGTAGAATGCCCGTTTATGTTTTGAAATCAGAAAAACATTCCGTAAGCTATGAGTTAGTAGAAGGCAGCAAGGAATTGATGTCACAGTTTAGTCAATGTGTCAACAAGGTGAATTATACGAACTTAGGTGAAAGATGAATTAAAATCGTGCTCAATAAAAATTCATCAAATATGCTACTCTTGTACTTGGCATAGGTTCGAGAATAGAACTGTCAGATTAGAGTCTGATAAAAAAAGGAATTCCAAAATATCAATAAAACTACTTCAGAACAGAAACAACATGCATAAGGACTGTAAATTGTATTAGTAATCACACTAAGCAGTAGTAACAACCAAATTTTAAACCACCCGGCGAAGGACCTATCAAGGTTAAAACCGGGTATAAATAAACGCTTTTTCAAAAAATCTATTTTAACTGCAGAGACTCCAGAAGAAATTGTGTATGTAATCATAGTAACAAGACGAAACGTATCCAAACTTTTTCAGACTACTCTACAAAAATCAAGTAAGAAAATCTTAGCTTAGAGTATTATTCAACTGGTTCTTCTTGTCAGAGAAAAACATGCTCAAATCTATTCAATAACGATTGTGGCTTACTTGCTTTGAGTGCGTACGCAGAAGCTTGGACATGGAAGAAACGCACTAGTTCGGCTTTTCTAAAAACTAAAGAACTGTTGAAGGCTGTCCGCATTAGGCCGATCCGACCGATCCGAGCTCTCCGGCGTTTCCTTTTTTTCTGTTTCGGCTATGGCTGAGCTGCACATGCAGCTGTGTGCATGTGCAGCTCAGCCATAGCCGAAGCAGAGAAAAAGTCAACGCCGGAGAGCTCGGATCGGTCGGATCGGCCTAATGCGGATAGCCGTTTAGATATTTTGTTCAATTGGCATTACACCCATACTACTGTTTACGAAATAAAACGGGGGTTCGGGAATCAAATCGGGTAATTTTTTATTCTCAGGCTCTCTTCAATAGCACGTTATGATATGTTTCACGTGAATACTTTAATATAAACAAAGATAAATAATAAAGACATGTATGTGCTTACAAATATTAAAAAAAAATCTGGTCCGTTCCCGGTACCTTCTAAAATGACCGCACTCACCGCTTGGTGGAGCGCGAGATTAATTACATTGTTATCATTTCGACCAAAGAGTGCCATGAAATCTCAATATATACAAATGAGCTAACGTATCGAAAGGGTTCTCACGGTTTGACATTTGCATTATGAATGCGATGATGGGAACTCAGCAGTGCAACCAATTAATCACCATTGGTGCCAGTTCAGTCGGTGTTGAACAGTCGTTCGCACCGCACGCGTATAGCTCTTGGCTCCTGGAATTTTTTTCTGGCTACCTAGAGTTTCATTGATTCGAGGCTTCAGTCTTTTTCAAGGCTACCTGAATCACTAACTAAGTGATACAAAGAGTGATATTAGAGTGACTAAGTGATACAAAGAGTGATATTAGAGTGACTAAGAAATTAATCAGCCTTTTTTAAGGCTAGCTAGGAGTCTAATCGAAGACTAATTTAGCCTAGTTAATTTAATTTAAAATTTCATTAATTTCAAAAATGCCTGCGTCCAACCGGAAAGGCAACAAGCCTAAGGCTAAAAATAATTCAATACGGAATAAATCACAATCCGTTATTCAACATTTTTCTAATAACATTCACGATCTTATAGAATCTGAATGTAAAAATAAAAGACTACGGACGGATTTCCCTTCCGTTGATCCTATGCCGTCTAACAATATTTACGAGATTCTTCCTGAATCCGATTGTAGCGACATAGAAGAAAATTCTTCAAAAATTCCCAAAATGGACGCTTGTCGTTCTGGGAAGAAACATCAATCTATGCCACCAGTGACGGTGATGATTTCCGACTTCAAAGCATTCCGTACTGAGCTTTCTACTTTTCTCCCGGAAGTAAAAGTCTCATTTCAAATCGGACGAAGAGGAGAATGTCGAGTCTTGGTGGATGGATTGGAAGATTACGAACGTCTTATTCGATATTTGTCCGAAAAACTTCATAAATTTTATTCATATGATATAAAATCAGACAGACCCTTCAAGGCTGTCTTGAAAGGATTATCAAATGATCAAAGTATTGATGAAATTAAAAATGAACTAAAAGAATTGCTTGGTTTTGCCCCTTCCCAAGTAATACTTATGAAAAAAAGAGCGAATGATACTTCTAAACCACGCTCTGGAATTTCCCATGAACTTTACCTAATACACTTCAATCGAAGTGATGTAAACAATTTGAAAACTTTAGAAAAAGTACGTTTCATTTCCCACATTAAAATTCATTGGGAACATTATAAACGGCATAATCGTATTGCTAACTTAACGCAATGTCGTCGTTGCCAAGGCTTCGGTCATGGAACCAAAAATTGTCATATGGATATACGGTGTTTGAATTGTGGTAAATCGCATTCGAAAGACGTTTGTCCAATGAATGAAACCACTGATAAATTTTCATGTTCAAATTGCAATGGAAATCATAAATCCAATTATTTGAAATGTCCTGTCAGGGAAAAAATTTTAAACGCTCGTTCGCTTAGACAACAAGTCAAATCAACGACCTTAAATTTACAGAATATACCTGAAAATTCTTCTAAGGCACCTGCCAATTCGTCTTCTAACGAAAACAATTTATTGATAGGTAGATCGACCTCGTCATCATCTTCTTCTAATGTCAGTTATGCTGGTATATTAGGTAGAAATCTATCTCCTATTTCTTCTAATGTAAATAATCAAAACACAGGACCGCCTTGCAGTTCTTCTTCTAACGAAAACAATTTATTAATAGGTAGACCGGCCAAATCATCTTCTTCTAATGGCAGTCTACCTACAAATATTCCTTCAATGCCATTCGCTTCTTTAAATGAAGTCGATTTAGGCGATATAACTGAAAATAAAATGATCTACCTACAAGATCAACTTTTTCAAATGATCATCCAAATGAATTCGACTTCATCACTTTTTGAAGCATTTCAAATCGGATGGAAATTTGCAAATAATATTATTATGAATTTAAAATTTAACAGTGATGTTAAATAATTATTTGAATATTTTAAATTGGAATGCTCGATCTTTGAAATCGAGTGAAGATGAATTTTATAATTTTCTCAAAGTTCACAAAATTCATATTGCCATTGTGACAGAAACTTTTCTTAAACCAAATGTAAAATTGAAAAGTAATCCACATTATGTGGTTCATCGATTTGACAGGTTTACTGGAATTGGTGGTGGAGTTGCCATTTTTGTCCAACGGCAAATTAAACATCGAATTTTACCTTCTTTCAATACTAAAGTTATTGAAAGCTTGGGAATCGAAGTTGAAACCATTCATGGAATTTATTTCATCGCTGGAGCATATTTGCCATTCCAATGCACCGGCGAACAATTAAATTTCTTTAAAGGCGATTTGCAAAAACTTACAAGATATCGATCGAAATTTTTCGTAATAGGGGACTTAAATGCTAAGCATGTCCAGTGGAATTGTAGGCAAAATAACAGTAATGGTAAAATACTTCATAATCAACTCTCAGCTGGTTACTTTACAGTTCTTCATCCCAGTAATCCTACTTGTTTCTCTTCCGTGAAAAACCCGTCTACAATTGATCTGGTTCTAACAGATCAAAGTCACATTTGTAGTGAACCGATTACTCATGCTGATTTTGACTCAGATCATCTTCCTGTAACATTCAGACTTTCCAACGAAGCTATAATTAATCCAATTAGTTCTATTTTCAACTATCATAGAGCTAATTGGTTGGATTACAGATCTCACATTGAAAATCATGTGGATCATGAAACTATTTTAGAAAATTCTGCGGACATCGACACAGCAATTGATAATTTGAATCATTATATTATCGAAGCTAGAAATCTTTCAGTTCCCAAAGCTCAAACTAAATTAAATTCTCCTATCATCGATGACAATCTTCAACTGCTCATTCGGTTGAAGAATGTTCGTCGACGACAATATCAACGTTCTCGTGATCCTGCTATGAAAAACATAGTTAAGGATTTACAAAAAGAAATTAAACATAGATTTACTCTTTTGCGAAATGAAAATTTCGCTAAAGAAGTTGAACAAATTAAACCATATTCTAAACCTTTCTGGAAACTTTCTAAGGTTCTTAAGAAACCTCAGAAACCAATTCCTGCTCTCAAGGAAGGAAATCAAATACTTCTTACAAATGGTGAAAAAGCTCAAAAGCTAGCTCAGCAGTTCGAGAGTGTCCACAATTTTAATTTAAACATTGTGAGTCCTATTGAAAATGAAGTCTCACTGAAGTATGATCATATTTCAACCCAAGTGTTATCACACGATGACATTATTGAGACGAATTTTGATGAAATTAAATCAATTATTAGGAAACTCAAAAACATGAAGGCTCCTGGTAATGATGGAATTTTTAATATTCTTATTAAAAATCTTCCCGATGTTGCCTTGAGACTCCTGGTTAAAATTTTCAACAAGTGTTTTTCATTAGCTTACTTCCCAAAAAGATGGAAAAACGCTAAAGTAATTCCTATCCTAAAACCTGATAAAAACCCAGCAGAAACATCAAGTTATCGCCCAATTAGCTTACTTTCTTCTATCAGTAAACTTTTTGAAAAAATTATCTTGTTAAGAATGATGACTCATACATATAAATGAGAATTCAATTTTTTTACCAGAGCAGTTTGGATTTCGTCATGAACATTCAACTACTCATCAACTTGTCAGAGTAACGAACATGATAAAATCAAATAAATCTTCTGGGTTATCCACTGGAGTTGCTCTTCTAGACATAGAAAAAGCATTCGACAGTGTTTGGCACAAAGGTTTAATAGCAAAAATGTCTGATTTCCAGTTTCCTATTTATTTGATCAAAATGATTCAAAATTATTTAACTGATCGTACTCTTCAGGTTAGCTATCAGAATTGTAAATCTGAATTGCTACCCGTACGAGCCGGTGTTCCGCAGGGTTCGAGTGTAGCTCCAATCTTGTATAATATTTTCACTTCTGATCTTCCAAATCTACCCGTTGGTTGTCAGAAATCGCTATTCTGTGACGACACAAGTCTGTTAGCCACAGGTAGAAATCTAAGAGTGATCTGCAGTCGCCTACAAAGAAGTTTAAATATTTTCAGTGATTATCTGTCAAAATGGAAAATTAAACCAAATGCAGCAAAAACGCAATTAATTATCTTTCCTCACAAGCCAAGAGCTTCTTTTCTAAAACCAAACAATAATCACATTCTCAAATTGAATGGCTTGGAATTGACATGGTCTGATCAAGCTAAATACTTAGGTTTAACGTATGACAAAAAACTCACTTTCAAGGATCACATTGAAGGAATCCAGGCAAAGTGTAATAAATATATTAAATGTTTATATCCTCTTATAAACAGAAATTCTAAGCTCTGTCTAAAAAACAAATTGTTAATTTATAAACAAATTTTCAGACCAGCCATGCTTTATGCGGTACCAATTTGGTCAAGCTGTTGTTCCACCAGGAAGAAAACGCTTCAAAGGATTCAGAATAAAATTCTGAAAATGATTCTGAAGCGTCCTCCCTGGTTTAGTACAAATGAGTTACACAGACTCACAAATATAGAACCATTAGATGTAATGTCACATAATATTATAAGCAAATTCCGACAAAAATCGATGCAATCTTCAATTGAATCGATTCGCTCTCTGTATTAGTTAGTAAGTTAGTATATAAGTTCCTTTTCCCCATTACACAATACAAGTAGGTTTAGAAATTTCCCTACACAAAAATCTCAGAATTGCGGAAGCAAATGATGTCTTCATGGTAATAACCAAATCATATATATATATATATATATATATATATATATATATATATATATATATATATATATATATATATATATATATATATATATATATATATATATATATATATATATATATATATATATATATATATATATATATATATATATATATATATATATATATATATATATATATATATATATATATATATATATATATATATATATATATATATATATATATATATATATATATATATAACAGGGCTGAAAAGTCACCACTTGTGGCTGAACACCCAATTTAAATCTTAATAATTTAATTTTAACTCATATTCCAATAAATAGTTATTTAAAAAAAAAAAAAAAAAAATAAAAAAATAAAAAAAAATAAAAAAAAAAAAATAAAAAAATAAAAAAAAAATAAAAAAAAAATAAAAAAAAAAAACCATTGGTGCCAGTTTCACGGAGGATCGTAGATGTGCGCCAAAAAAAGATCGTGACTCTCATGTCTGAAAATTCGTTTGTGGTATAAATGTACCATTATAATTTTGAAAAAGAAAGCTTGCAGGTTGACATAATCGACAAGAAAGATTATCGATATTTTAACATTTGAAGGAAACGCGTCAGTTTGATTCGTATTTACGTCATTCGGTCTTGTCTTTTTTTAGAATTTTAATCTAGCAGTTATAAAAAAATAAACTGGCAGCCCCAGCAGGGTTTTATCTGTGTTTCAAATATAGAAAAAATAGAACGGCAGCGTATACCAGTTTTAAATTTGACAGTAGAACTGGTCGAATAAATAAAACTAAAACGGCTTGCTGGGGATACGTTCGTTTCAGTTTCAGTTACATTTTAGACCACCCATATGAATCTTGCAGCTGCTGAATTTTCTCTTAGTATATATTTTTAAAAATATCTTTTTTGCTGCAGTGGGACGGTTATGCGTAGAATATTACAGATGGGACAATTTGCTTTAAAATTTTCGAACAAACTGCCAGATTTTTTTTCATTTTCTGGAAATATATGTGTTTATAAACCGTTTGGTAGCAAAACGTCGAAATTGACCGAAAGTAATATGGACAGTTATGCGTAGAACGGCAGTATAGTTGTGATGCACTACTGACATCTATCCAGGCGCTTATACAGGGGGGAAGGAATCCGAAAGTGAAAAATATTAAGGGAGACCGGGGCTAGACCGGACACGGGGCTAAACTGGACAGCTTAAATATATCTTATAAATCAGTAATTATTTCAATTCATGGATTGACTTTGTAAACTATCATGTGACAGACAGAGGTCAGTTAGCTAGACGCCGCTGGCTCAATTCAGTTCTGTGTCAATCGTGTTCATGTCAAAACGTGTTTGGTTCATAACATGTTTATCAGTTTCTATGCGTATGGCAATATGTATATAATGACTTGTAAATTTTGTGGTTATAAAGTCATTAGTTGGAAATTATTCACTTTATAATTGACTTAAATATCTAAAGAATAGGAGAGTCTGGGGCTAAATCGGACACTTTTTCTGAATAGAAAAAAACATCCATTAATCTTCAGCTACAGTTCCCAATTTGTGTTTTGGAAAAAATATACGTTAGTCTTCATGCCATTTCGTGCCGAAGTGACTAACCCAAAACAAAATATTTCAAGAACCACGGGGCTAAACCGAACTCGTCATGCAGCAAAACCAGACTATAAAGCTTCTTAAGAAAATTAAGAACGAATATAATATGATGTCCGAGCTCAGCACACGAGCTGCTCTATACCTGCTGTGTGTGCGCCTATTAAGCTAATGTGCTGTGCTTTTTCAAACCAGACTCATGAGCGTGTGCTATTAGTGTAGTCCACCTACTGACAAGAGACAAGACAAGAGCGGACACTGTGTGCTTAAAAATTATATTTTATTATTGAATAAAACAAAAAAGAACGGACACTCATGTCAGCACATGAGTCAGCTCACCAGTTGAATCACGAGCTGGTTCTACGAAGCACACGACTCTCGATCTAGTAGAAACACGGCACACGAGCGTGTGCTTCAGACTTCGTGTGCGTGTTTTTGAAAAAGAACAGCACACGGGCTGTATGAGAACTGGTTCGTGTGCTGTGCCATCACTGGTGTAAAATCTCGAGATACCTTAATTTCAACCTTTCGTGAGACTGACGTCTCTACCTCCAGCTACCTGAGAAGAAACACAAAAATTTTTGGATGTATGAAGCATTTTCGTTTGAAACACCTTAAAATTAATTTTTTATACATAACTTTTTTCGCAATTGTTTTTAATGTCTACTATGCTCTAGACAATTACTAAGAACTTAAAATTGCATGTTTTGCCTTTCTCATATAGAAAGGTTATGCAATCACTTGAAAACCCGACTAGTGAAAATTGGCCCGGAGGGCCAAGTGTCATATACCATTCGACTCAGTTCGTCGAGCTGAGCAATGTCTGTGTGTGTGTGTATGTGTCAAATAATCTCACTAGGTTTTCTCGGAGATGACTGAACCAATTTTGACAAACTTAGATTCAAATGAAAGGTCTCGTGGTCCCATACGGAATTCCTGAATTTCATCCGGATCCGACCTCCGGTTCCGGAGTTATAGGGTAAAGTGTGTTCAATATTGTACACCGTCACTTAAACCGGCGAAACAAAAAACGTAAAAAAATTCCTAAACTGGTCTCAAAGCTACACAAATCGATAGTCATTATCAGTAGGCAACTAAACAAACCGATTCCGGCTATCCTATCTTCCTATCTTCCGGTCCCATACGGAATTCCTGAATTTCATCCGGATCCGACTTCCGGCTCCGGAGTTATAGGGTAAAGTGTGTTCAATATTGTACACCGTCACTTAAACCGGCGAAACAAAAATCGTAAAAAAATTCCTAAACTGGTCTCAAAACTACACAAATCGATAGTCATTATCAGTAGGCAACAAAACAAACCGATTCCGGCTATCCTGGTTCCCGGTATCCGGTTCCGGAAGTTCCGGAAATAGTGGTCATATATACCAAAATGGATCTCACTCACTTTTCTCAGCGATGGTTTGACCGATTTCCACAAACTTAGATTCAAATGAAAGGTCTTCCGGTCCCATACGGAATTCCTGAATTTCATCTGGATCCAACTTCCGGTTCCGGAGTTATAGGGTAAAGTGTGTTCAATATTGTACACCGTCACTTAAACCGGCAAAACAAAAAACGTAAAAAAATTCCTAAACTGATCTCAAAACTACACAAATCGATAGTCATTATCAGTAGGCAACTAAACAAACCGATTCCGGCTATCCTGGTTCCCGGTATCCGGTTCCGGAAGTACAAATAGAATACCACAATATTATATGTACATGAGAAAGGCATCATTACACCACTAGGTGGATTAAAACAGGTTTTTGTAGAAGATATCGTTTTTCCTTCTCTTTAGGGAAAAAAGTTGTTGAAATAAACTTTTATCATAGTAGGCTTTGAACATTTTTTGTTGGGATCAAACCACGAGGTATATTTTTGTGAATGAGGCCTCCAAAGGAACTATTTATAGCGGATCAACGATTTAGCAGCTACATATTAATTTTTTGGGTTTCGGGTGCCCGAATCTTCTCCACACTTTGAAAAAATCGTGTGAATTTCTGAGACCGATATATTCGAGTATAAAAAATAACACATTTTTACAGTTGGTTTAATACAATATTCATGCATTTTGAGCTATTTTTACATGTTGAAAAATTTCACTGAAAGCCATTTCGCCAAAATTGTAATTTCGCCGAATATAACAATTATCTCTATACCGTAATTGGGATTGATTTAAAATAGAGACAAATGAAAGATGAAAGTTTACCGCCCGTTTTATTGAATTACAATCGTACCTTTTTAATATCTGATATTAAAAATAACAGATAAATTCATTTCTCAGCGTGTAATCCAGAAAGATTACTCTCTTGATCAAATTGTTTAGATTGGTTCATGATCCTAAAAACGGTAATCGTTTTTATTTATGTGCTGTCCGACCTCGCTACCGCTCGTTCATAACTAATTAAAGCACAGAAACCTAGCTTAGAGTAGACGGGGAAAACGAGGCGGTTGCAGGTTTGTTTGCGAGAGGTCTCCCCTTCCGCTGTCCAACTCTTGGCCTTCGGTTATGTAGCATCAATTATCAAAATACATCAACTATCTAGGTAACATAATAACAAATGAATATTTTTGATGGATAACTAGAATGTATAATTTTCGAAATAATAACATGATGTATTCGATGTTACCTTTTCCGCAAAATGTCCCTTTCGATGAAATGGTCGTTTCGATGCTATGGCCCTTTCAACGAAATGATCTTTCACGCGAAACAACTTTAGGATTTTCAGCGAAATGGCTTTCGGTGAAATGACTCGCTCCAGTTTGACTCGAATTTAAGCGATTTTGGTGAAATTCAGCAGATTAATGAATTACGTTTTTATAAATTTAGTCATGCATGGAATTACGTCACTTGAAAATTTCATTATTTTTACCTGTGTTGTTATGAATGAAGACTTGATTCTAGCTGGATCATTCAAAGAAGTTGTCACAACTTCAAAATCCGGAATGTCAAGCACATATGTTTATCTGAAATCTTCTGGCTAATTGAAAAAAGTCCAAGCAAAACAAAAATCAAGAAGAGGAGGAATCAAAAAAGTACCACCAACAAAGACAACAAAACCAGCGAAGAAAACATCAAAGAAAAATAAAAAATTTATACATTTTTTTCATCCATTAATTGGAGCAAAATTATTTCTTACTAATTTACTTTTCTAGGTGCATTTTTTAAAACTATTTTTGACTACAACGTGTGTGCTAGTATTTGTAAGTTTTCCACTTTATCTCACGTTTTTCGAAATTTGCCATTTTAGGCTTGGTCGGTCGTAGTTTGAGAACTCAACGGCAAATCAATATTTTCGGTTGAATTCTTCGGCAAAAAGATGGCTTATTCAATTTTATTTATAATAGGAAGTTGAATCGTGAAAAAATAATTAATTTTGTTAAATTTTTAGAGTTCCGACCCCACTTACTATTCGTTGTGCTGCTTCCAAATTTTAATTTCTTCCATATGGCCGGACCATAACTTAATCAAACTGCAGTTCTTCTGTTTGAGGGTGGACAACCTGTTGTGTTTGATCAACTGACTAGTGAAACGATTGCATCGTCCGGAAATAAATGAAGCCTAGTCAGAACCGTGTAATTAGACCCATTTCTTACTGACACGTTGGCTGTGAATGTTTCAATTTGAGCCCACTTAAAGGTATGTAATCACCGAAATTGGAAAATGAACCTTTATAATGTTGGGTAACAATGCTTCGTCTTTTGAATGTAATCATTATAATAATTTTACCAAGATCAGTTGATAATACGAGACTTGTTTGTTGGGCAATAAAGTTATCTGACACAAATATCGGGAAATTCCCTTATTTTTTTCTTATTTACCTAATATATTGTAAGGCTATAAAACCAGTGTGAAACTGATTATCGGGCCCATAAAGTGAGTAAGACGTACGATAAGGCAAACCTCCCTGGTAATTGAAGCTGTCACGCAATGCTGAAAAACTTGGTGATGCTATCGATGACAGGTAATTTAATCTATCGCATTGAAATTAAATGTCATTAAGGTATGTGATGGATTATACTTTTGTTTACGGAAGGGACCTAACCGGAAAAGATTTAACTCTGATACTATTTTTAACTTTTGAGCAAAGTCTTGGTATTACATTCCTTTTGTGGAATTTGATCTGCCGTTTAAACAGACTTCGCAGCCGATCAATAACGTACAGAACCATTGCATGGTTGGCTTGCTACGATCCTACTGACAATCCTTCCTGGTTGCGTCTCAAACATATTATTATTATTATTATATCGTTTATTTATACCCGGTTTTAACCTAGTTACGTGTCTCAAACATACGACAACTGGCTTGTAAGACCAGCGCTCTATGCATTGAACCGCCATTCCGGGAAAATGCCATGTCATTGATCAAGTTATAAATAATTGAATAAATAAATATAGCAACTTGTTGATTCGTTCTATTTTTTTTTGGTTTGGACCGATTTTTACAAATCCTAAATGCAAACGAAAGGTGTAATTGTCTCATAGAAGATATTTGATTTTCATTCGGATTCTACTTCGAGTATAAGAGCTACATGGAAAATTGTGCAAAAAGAAAATAAGAAAATATGCACTTACTCTACTCCGAGATGGCAATGGATTTTCACAAAATTAGATTGAATGGTCCTAAATCCTAAAAATATAAGTAATGTACAGCTTTCGAACGTTCGGCCTGATCGATGCTTCTTGTTTCGGACGACGTTTTGGTTGTTTCTGCTTCTTATAGGTTCGAAGATTCAAACGTTCCTTAGCACGAAGAACATTTGACTTCGAAGTGCCCACTTTTTTGACCACATCCCGAACTGAAACCTCCTTCTTTTGCTCGAACGACTTCAGTATACGTTTATTCAACTGAGGGTTAGCAGGACCTTTTTTTCGACTCGTTTTCGGTTTATCCTCAAAGGTGTTTTCTTCACCGAACTTCCTGATTGCATTTCGCACGGCTTTTTTACTTACTCTTTCCATTTTTGCTATCTTTCTCAGTGACAGTCCGCGTTCTGTGCACCATTTGTACACAATTTTTCGACGTTGTTCTGCTGAAAGTCCACGCATTTCGAAACAAACTAATTTTTTTGTTTATTTTGTTTATATTTTGGGAGCAGGGAAAAGCCCCATGGAGATGAAATTTGGCAATCTCTCTCCAGCAGGCATAAAACCTACTCATCTTTCGTATCAACAGATTACAATGATCCAACAGATACAATAAGGCTTAACTCTAACAATAAAAAACTGATAATTAAAACTAAACCTATAACCCTATATCTAGTTGATGACACCAAGCACTACAGGGCAGCAATAGTGTTCTTGCTTCAAATGGCGGAGAAAAAGGGATAGGTAAATGGATGATGAAAGTAGGTGGAGGGGGTGGAGAGTAAGCGTGGTCGAACAACGGGGCTAGAATCGGCATGTAGATCTAATTAGTGATCGAAAAGATGGTGGAAGACGGAGAGAAAGACGGGGTTAGAATCGGCAAGTAGATCTAATTAGTGATCGAAAAGATGGTGGAAGACGGAGAGAAAGACGGGGTTAGAATTGGCAAGTAGATCTAATTAGTGATCGAAAAGATGGTGGAAGACGGAGGAAAGAAGGAAGTGCGAGCGGGTTAGTATTTGCAAGCGAATCTGATTAGTTTCCAATAGAAATACAGAAGACGAAGAAAATGAGAGGGGAAGCGAAAGGGTTAGTATCATCGAGCGAATCTGATTAGTTTCCAATGGTGATGGGAGAAATTTTTGTATTTTTTTTAAAAATACAAACGGTTACAGACAAATCCTGATCCAAAGTTAATCTGACAAGTGGCAAAGAAAACGAATAAACAACTGCACAAGTGGTTAGAGAAGAGTGTAAACAACAGGACGCTGCCATAAAAATTGACAGATTCTGAACCATTGCGGAATGGCAACGGTTTTTGGTTGCGTCCATACTTTCTCGGAAAGTCTTTATCATCGTATGATTCCGGAACCAGAAGTCGAATCCAAATAATATTCAGGAACTTTACATAAGACCATTTCAATTGGCTTATCCATCTCGTAGAAAAGTGACAATGCAGGAATTTTGTATGGGACCATAAAACCTTTCATTTAAATCTATATATATATATATATATATATATATATATATATATATATATATATATATATATATATATATATATATATATATATATATATATATATATATATATATATATATATATATATATATATATATATATATATATATATATATATATATATATATATATATATATATATATATATATATATATATATATATATATATATATATATATATATATATATATATATATATATATATATATATATATATATATATATATATATATATATATATATATATATATATATATATAGTCTTTCTATATTCTACCAACTGTATTTCTCGTCATGACTGATTGAGTTTTACATGCTTCTCACACAATTTTCACTTGGCGCTTTCATACGGCTGGCTACTGCGATTTAATGAGTTTTTATCCACCATTTATCTGCCATGTGCTACAGCGCTACACGAAAGTTCTATGTGATCTTATGATTCTCTGTTTGAGTACCAGTCGTTCGTAACATTTTTGTTTTATATTTAATTGATTTTGAGCCATGTAAATTCCAAATCACACAAATAATTCTATTATGTATGATTGATGGCTTTTGCTATAGCTGGTTCAGTTGAGTTTTACAGGTTTCCTTCTAATTGTGTATGGTACTAAACATTTTTAGTTTAACTTGTCGTAATTCAATAATAAAACTTGCGTTAGTGACGCGCCCAATTATTGAGAATCTAAACTATCATGCATTGAAATAAAAATTCTGGGGAATGCCATACAATCAATTCAAATGTTTCAAATACCTTTAATTATGAGAAAGCACAAATCTACCAGTAAATTTAATTTGTCATCCCTTACTCGGTGTAAAAATTTGCCGTGATATGAATGTTAAGTGAATTTTTATTCCAGCTGTAATTCTCAGACAACTGGACGTGCGAATAATGTCCGAACGGCGCTAAAGCATAGCGAACAGAGACAACACCGTGCTAATACTCAAATAAACAAGGGCTCATCATTTCAAAGCATCATGTGGTTTGCAGTTGTCTGGATTCCTAATTGAAAGCGAAAAGAGGAAGAGAGTGCCTCGAAGCGAGAGCCATGGTCTGGTCGGAACCGACAAAAGAATGTGAAAGTTGAACAGAATTTAAATTATATCAAATTATAAGGCAAAAGAAGCCAGCCAAGGGCGCTTTGGATCTTGGATATCGGCCTTGGGAGTCAGGGGATGAGTGCTCACAGATAACCAAGCAAAGGACCGGGCTAGTTATGCTTGAAAGAAGCCAAATATTTTTGTTTCAAAATTGAATTCATTCATCAGAATCCTAAGTCGTTTGAACCATGGAGCTCGAGTCCCGGTCAGGAGCATGAATCCGGGCAAGACAATCTTCAGTCACGCTATTTAGGTATTTATTCGCCCGCTTATTTTGTTGCTCTACTCCAGACATTTGATGTTTATTTCCTCTTTTTGTTTTGATTTGGTAATGATATATAATTAAATGATAACCAATTAATTTGATGTTGTCCGTGACTGAGGTGCTCTTGTCTATCATTGCAAGATGAATTCGATTGGTTTAGTTTTGCTTTGTAACAGTTTTTCTATGCTGAAAATGATATTTCGGTATGAACAAAAAAAATCCAAGTCTTGTGTTGTTCGAAGCATATTTTGAAGACGAATTATAATATAATGATTATGTAGAAGAAAGCATAAAAATGATTGTATCAAATATTTGCTCCAGGTAAACATGTTTGCACGAATGTAGCAACGATTAGTTATTTATCGACAGTTTTGGTTTGAAATTTTGATCTACATAATTATAACGGAATCTAAAATCCATTATATCTGGTTCATTCACCTATCAATTTTTGCACAAATATCTAATTGAGACGTCCAGACAAGGGATAATGGTTTAATGATATAAATCCCTAGAATAATACTGATGTATTCGCAGAAATGTTTGCGAGATTGAAAAGTGTTCGAGATATTACGATTCTGTTACTGCTGCTATCATGACTGTAATGGCAAGTCAAGCGCGATGGCCCAGTTATTTGATTGGATGACTCAGCAATGCAAGAATATTCCGGTTGTGTAACAAAACTTGTAGTAAAAGTTAAATGTCTGTGCTGCTGGACTTGAGCGTTTTTACACACCATGTACCAATTAACGAGGACGACCAGCAGATTGTCCTATTATAAATGATTGTTATCGTACGACATCATATTTTTATCGTGACGATCGTAACTTTTTTTTACGACAGCCTTTTGTCAGATTGGATTAGGTCGGCAAAGACTGTAAAATTGACGATTTCTTATTTAGTGACTCTCGTTAAATAGACTTTCGTATTCAGTCTTTAAACACTAAGCATTTAGCACAACCTGTGCGTTTGTATTATGCTGTTGAAGGCAAAAGTATAAAGGGCTGCATAACACTACGACATGATTTTACAAATACAGGGGTTTAAGGTGATGCGTTTTCAAAATTTTTGGGATGCAAACAAGCTCTTGTATCATCCCCAAATGCTTATGTACAAGCATGGAGTAGATCATATTCCAATGAACAGACTCTGTATTATTACAACGCAAATATCTGCGATGAAATATTAACAGCGTTAGAACGCAAACATTTCTTTATTAATATAAGAGATATTCATTGAAAAATTCCATCCGCTGGATATTTTTTATATCCTATCCCATACCGAAAAGTTCCATCCGCATGTTTATTAATCGTCGATCCACTTCATTGATTTTTCTACAACCTTCCGAGCCACCCACTGTCAGTTACATGGTTTGGTACAATAAGCGAAAATCGAAACAAACACAGTTCGAAAATTTTTTGTGATTTTACATCTTATAAGATGCACATAAATGGAGCGTCGTATTTCACACAAATTTATATTCAAGAACATGTAAAATTGTGTGTTTATTACATCATGTATTATTATTATTATTTTTATTATTATTATTATTAGAAGAGCGTAACTTACACTGCGACATTAACTGTTATATTGTATCATAGCATATTATTTCACATATTATCGTCTTACACTATTTTATGTTATTATATAATATGTTGTATGGTATTATACTGCATTGCATTATATCATATTATATTGTATTATATTATATTATATTATATTTTATTATATTATATTGCATTCTATTATATTATGTTATATTGTATTCATTATGTTGTATAATATTATTTTATATTATATTATATGCTTTATTATGAGTAGTACTACGTACCTCTGCGCAAAATATAAATTTGTTTTCCTTATAAGTTATCATTTTTAAAGTAAATTTTAACTAAATATCAAGGTCGTCACAAGGTGAGCTTGGTCCTCACTGGTTCCTGTTTCATGCCTACACGTGTATCTGTGGTGACAATTGGTCGATGGAATGCGTTGATGGCAGAATGAAAGGATGAGAAATGACATATAAATTGAAGTAATATAATATCATAGCATATCGCAACATATCATTTTATTCATTCTATTATTTATTATATGATTCATTGTACTATATTATGTTGTTTTTTATTATTATTTTCATTATTATATTTATTGTTATTATTATTAATTCGTCATCAATAATAATAACATATATTATTTTTATAGATGTGGATATTATTATTGTTATTAGAAGAGAAATATTCTACTTCCTGCAGTATTGCGAAGATAGAAGAGCATAACTGACACTCTACATTAACTGTTATTTTATATATTGGTTTATAATATATTATATTATGTTATATTATATTATTTTGTAATGTATTATATCATTTTATGTTATATTATTTTAATAACACTATGTTTCATTGTATTTATCAATATAAAACATTTATCACGGGGACGTAAAGGGGATGGAGCATCAGGGCATCGGACGAATTGATGACTGGACGAGGAATTGTGGATAGCCAGCCCAAGTCACTTGAAGGAAACTAGTTTCCTTCTGAAGGTTTGAAATGAGTCTGACGCGCCCTTCTCAAACAAACCATCAGGTGGGTTCAAGCATGTATAGCGATATGCTGATGGTGGCTTCACTTCACATCACATCACACATTCACATCACATTCCAGTGTTTTTTTTTGTATTAGCTGTGGCATAAATCCTGATATGTTGATCGGAAACAAAATGTTTTGCATGCTCGTAAGGTTGATTGTACGTTTTTGTGTTATTTGTTATAAATTGTTCAAACGATTCACGATTTTAGTATAGTTTGACAACTAGAATAGAATAATGTAAATTAAAATACACCACAGTAAAACAATTCAAAAAAACCCTTCTTAATCCACCTAGTGGTGTGATAATGCCTTTCTCTTTCTTCAAAGCAGTCTCATGAATTTTTTTTCATTAAATGAAATAATTTCTGACACTTCATCTATATATATATATATATATATATATATATATATATATATATATATATATATATATATATATATATATATATATATATATATATATATATATATATATATATATATATATATATATATATATATATATATATATATATATATATATATATATATATATATATATATATATATATATATATATATATATATATATATATATATATATATATATATATATATATATATATATATATATATATATATATATATATATATATATATATATATATATATATATATATATATATATATATATATATATATAACAAGGACCCACATAATCGAAGTGATTTTATTCTGTCATCAAATAACAAGTTCTAGGAATTTGATTAGCTTTGAGACCAGTTTTGAAGATTTGTAAAACTCGGTCCCACCATCTCTGAGGAATAGATGTGAGTTCTTTTCCGGAGTCTATGGGAACTGACAATCGGGAGTCGGTACAGTCCTGGTTTGGCGGTTCAATGCATACGGCACTGGTCTTACAAGCCAGTTGTCATATGTTCGAGCCCAGACCTGGAAGGATTCATAGAATACATAATCTGGCCATCAACAAAGAATATCTGCCCATTCGATTCGAGTTATTTATCAAGTTTAGTAGATTTCAGTCCTTTTTGACACTAAGTTTAGATTTTAAATTTTTAATACTTATGGCTTTAATCATTCTGGAACCGGATGACCTATCCGGATAAAATTCAATAGCACTTGGTGGGGTTATGGGACCTTTAATTTTAATCTTATCTAGTGAAAATTAGTCGGACGATCTTTGAAGTCGTTTTCGCTTGAGAAAACTGAAACTGACCCTGGGTAGTTTCATCAAACAAACACTTTTCACGAAACTGTATTGGTTTCGCACTTAGCAATGGGGTTTGAGCAAACCTGACATAAAAACCAGATTCAAAACTGACTCGATTTTCAGTTCAACAACGTTAAAACTAGGTTCGAAACTAGCTTCAAACAAACGGTTTGACGGCAGTGGAAACTGGGTTAGGTTTGCCATTAGGCGAAGACAACATGAGAATTCGATGTTAGTTTCTTGTCGATTATTCCGACCACTACTTTCGGTGGTTCCGGAACTGTGCATCGGAGACAGGAATAATCGAGATGAGTTTGTTTGGGCCTTCTATTAATGAATCGTATAATCTAGATGAATTTACAAACCAGCTCAAAAACAACGGGAGGGTAATGTAGTAGACATAACTGGATAATGTGAATACGAATAAAACTGACCTGCTTTTTCCACACTTTCGAATATCAATCATTACACGTACTAGTTGATTGATTGTGTGAATTTTGAAAAGTTTCAATACTTCACGTGCATAATTGTAACGGTACAACTATAAGGCTGGGAACAAGTGGATGTATTGTTTTTGCATCGCATTCACTCTGAAAGATTTGCTTTGATCAAATAGAACTAGCTCGCAAGCGCGTCATGACGCTTCGCTTTACGCGCTCACTCTGACAGCACTCTAATGCGCAGTTCTGGCTAGCATGGCGGGTTTACCTTCTTCGGCACAAAAGTAACAGCATTAGCATTGTACTATTTCATCAGCAGTTTCACGTAATGTGTTAGTTTCCTGTTCCAAATAGAGTGTCAGCTTCGTGTGACCGTAGAAAGGGCAACAGGTGCCTCTGGAGCCATTCTTTTTTATATATTATATAACTTGCTAAATTTGAAGCACTCATAGTTTGCCAGCCACACTAAGTACTTCTTGGCAAGTTAGTCGACCTTCTTCTTCCTGAACTTTTCCAGAACACCCAGGCGTGACTTGTTGACGAACAACCCAAGGCCGGGTATCTAATTGGCGTTCGCTTCAAGGCCTGAGGACAGTGGGTTGCGTATAGATTTTGAATCGACCACATGGCTACCCTCAATTCCCATTGCGTCTGTTTGCTTAGGAACCCTGTTGAGTTGATTTTATTTCTCTCCTCTTCTTTTTCCGAACGCTACAAGGAAATTAAAGCGAATAAAATGGCGGACGCATTGAAATTGACTGTGCTTCACAGAAAAATATAAGACTATCGCGAATTTATTCGCGATGACAGGTATGTTTTTAGGTAATAATCGTATGCAAACTAAATTATCTAGACTTCGACGCCGGTAGAAACCTTAAAAGTCGAGATATCGGATGAACAAGTAGAGGTATGCCATTCCAAGCGTTGCAGTTATCAGCAGTTCTCCAATCCAAAAAAATACAACTCGAGCGATAAATTCAATGAATCATTCTGAAAATTTCGATAGCTATAGTTTAGTAAAACGGGTCTTTAAAACATTTAAAAAAAACTGGTGATCGAAAATAGTAAAAAAAAAGTCGGCAATGGTCGACTTTTACGACATGTAAGTAGCAATCCAGTGGATCCATTCTTGGCTTAGTTTGTTTTGTCTCCGGATTCCACATTGGCTCTAAGCTGGTCCTGTTCAGAGAAAGATAATGGGTACTATCAATTTTGTAGCGAGCCCTTAGCGCTTTACATATTAACATTACACTCTAAAATAAATTTACCAAACACTTCATCAATTTTCATCCATATGTCGCTCGGGAGAGTTGCTGCATTTTCGAGTTTATGGTTATAGAAGTGCTCTAGAGTTGTGAACGTCCGTTTGAATTCTCCTAGCGAGACGATAACAAAAAGGTAAGTGAAAGTAGCGAATTATATTTTATCTGTAAATATTTATAGGATAGTAAATTGTTAGCTCCGTTGCAGTGATCGAAATATTTATTTCGCTCGGCGTAAAAGATAGTAGTTTTTCGAAATACATTTCGAAATAATGACATAACCTATCTTCGTGACAGCTGGAACGATGTTGGAGATATTTTTTCAACCACATGCAATTTTTTTTCTACCATTCCAGCCGTTAAAGACGCCACACAAACACTATGGGAGAGAGGCCGACTTTTCAGAATAAAACGCGTCAGGTGTATACTCAAAAATTTTGACCGAAGAAAGTTTTGTTTTTTATTTACTGTTCACCCTACAAAAGAAAGTATTGCTTTTTTCCGAGTACAGTCTTTATGTATAGCGAATATACAAGAAATATTCAATTATGGCTTTGATTCGGCTTCAAGGAATGTCTATTAAGAAAACCACAGCTGTTTGATCATATTTTTATTTCTCTATTTTCACCACCAGCTTCATTCGTGGGACCAAAAGAACTCCTATGTTCATTGAAACTCGCATAGTACCGTTGAAATACAACGAATCAGTACCTAGTGACCGAATTTACCCGTTCCGAACCGGATTTCCTACAAAGAAATTATGTTATTATGTAAGTGATGGACGCCATCATAGAATTTATATATTGATAATGATTTACTTCAAAGAAAACTGCATACTATATGAACTTTCTCTAACAAGTGAATCACAATTATAAGCAATCAAGGAAATGTAGGCTTGTTATATGAGGTTTTCTTGAATTCCTTCCTTTCAAGAGGCAACTGGTGATAGCCAAAAGCAAATAGAACTTAAGTAATGAATCATTTCATTGGTACGCTGTTCGAATCGAAACCATCCTTTCGAAATTTTCTAATTAATGCGATGAATGCTTTAAAAAATGCAAAGAATTTCTGAGCGTAATGATACAAAATCTGCGCCAGGTCAATTTTCCCCGGACCAAGTTTGAGGGACGAGAGCCGGGTTACAAAAGATCAAAAGCTCAATGAAAAGTAATGAGTGCTGCCCTTTAGGGATGTGGAGTGGAAAACTCCCCATCTCAGGGCACTAGTGGGGAGACGATCTCTGGATGGTTGGAGAAAATAACCGCTGTTTTGCTAGTGGGCAGACGAGGGTAGACAAAAAAAGACAAAAAGATAAAAGTTCATAAAATTCATTTCCAGCACCTTGTATTACGAGGCTGTCTGTTTATAACCGAACGAAAGCTTCCGCTTATCACGAATAATGATACTGATTTGAATAACTTTGGTAAACAACTCAGGTGTTTTTTTTTCTAATTTTCTGAAATAAGCGTTTAGTAAGTTGTTCATTATTCGCTATGCATGTACAGGAACCATTGAAAATATTGAATTGGAAAATATAAATGACTCTCTATTATAACGATATAACAATCTAGTTCAGTTTTTAAACCTTTTTAACTAACTAAACTGTGGCACGCGAATGAAACCGACTCGAAAAAATGAGATTTCTCCATACGAAACTTAAAAAGTCTTCATTGTGTAAAATTCAAATTTATCCTTTTATTAGTATTTGTTTTGAAATACAGTTTAACTAGAGTTTTATATTTTATTTTAGTACTGTTAAGTCTTGAAATGCGCAATCGTATTCTATACTATGTAGCACTTATCCGATTGTAGCATTCAGCCGTTCAATTGATATTAATCTGCTAGTATAATAAAGAAAGCTGAACTGCAGCATGATTTTTATGCTACACAATTCTCAAGAAATCTGTAACAAAACGACGGGTGGGTAATGTCAGAGACATAACTGGATGACGTAAATGCGAATGAAAATGAAATGCTGTCCCATACTTCGAGAAAATTTTCTTTAATTTTAACGATTTCTATAGCTATTTATTATAAAAGAAGGTAAGCAAACACAGTAAAATACATTTGTGTGAATTCTTACCAAAAAATTTGGAATGGTAGCAACCGACCTATAACATATAAAAAAATCAAATGAAACCAAATATTTTCAATTTATAACGCAAAATATTCGTGTTTTTTGTGTTTTCAGGGGTACGTTTTGTGAAATGTAAAAACATATTTGGTAAATTGTTGTACCTGAAACATAGCAATGTAAAAGTCTTGTCATTACATTCCTTATGTGGAATTTGCCTTTTCTGTTTCAACAGACTTCGCAGCCGATCCATAGCGTACAGAATCATTACATGGCTAGTACTACGATCCTACTGACACTATGAATCCTTCCAGGTCGGGGCTCGAACATACGAAAACTGGCTTGTAAGACCAGCGCCCTATGCATTGAACTTCCAACCCGGGTAACAATCCATAGCTAGTGTCTGTTTTATTAGCGAACAAAACATGTCGTATGCCCATAGCACTAAATCACAGCAAATTTTTCGTATTTCTGTGTCAGTTTTGCACGATGCGCTTTGTGCTTTGATTCGTTCAATTCATGTATTTGGAATTTTGCACGCCTTATGTGGGTACTGAATTTCATCTTACTGCTCGTTAATACCAAACATTTTAGAAAATTTCAACTTTAAGTTAGTTTTGGATATTTCATACTAATTAAAATTAGATCATGAATTGCTGACTATATTTCCGCTGGTATGGAGAAGAAATAATTTTCTTGCCTGAAATACGACAAGAGATATTCACAATTAAGTTCTACCCATTCTTGTAGAGGGTAAATTTTGAAAGGGCACCCCATAGTGAAGTAAATCTTAATCACAACAATAGTATTCATTATGTATATTATGTATTATGTAAATTGCAGGTTTTTGGTAAGTTTCCACACGTTGAAAGTTTACGACGTTTTTTTTTAATTTAAAAGCTTTCCAAATTAAAAGACACTGGCATTCTCGTAGTCCTGCCATGATTCATAGCATTTTCCTCATCAAATAATAAAATGTTATCAAGAAAGCTCAAACAGTTCATTTCCATAGCATCGGAAATACTAAAATCCATCATTACATCGGAACCATTATAAACCGAAAAAAAACTGCACAAGGGCGATCAGACTAACATCAAAAGTGGATGATATACGAAGTGATACCATAAACCAGCCATAAAAGGAACGTTATCATTCCATTTGTACAACTTCTCGGTGCTGTTTTTGGTTGCTCCAGGCTAGTTTTTGACATTCATAAAGTGTATAAGTGACTTGGTGTCGCCTTGTGCGAAGGGGAGCTTTCGCTACAGTACAACAAAACCGACATGGGGGGTATGTGAATGTGAAGCAGCATAGATTCGTTAGTTGAGGTGCCATTATGGAGCTGCCTGCTGGTTGCATCACCGTTTCTAAGGCGATAAGAATAATGGCCAGGAGGCGCTTCCCCCCAATATCTTCTACAACTACTGTTTGGTTGTTCCATTGAGGGGTTTTTAGTTTCTTCATGTCACAGAACATAAATAAAGGCCAACAAAAAGTAATAGCGAACAATATTTCCACTATTTCTCATATATCCTAACGAAATGTGCCTTGGTTTTGTACTATCCGTTTTGCTCTGCTTGCTAGCTCGATGTCATTTCTGGGTGCACTTACAATCTTCTGAAGTCACGGTCATAACAATGTCTCTGGCTGACAGACATGTGCGATTATAGGAGACACTTGACATATTTTTCAAAAGATCTGCACTGAAGCATATATTTTCCGCCAATAGTGCGGTAGGTGGAAGGGTCATTGAATGGTATTCTCGTTTGGCGTTAGTGGTATGAATATGAAAAGGGCATAACCGCAATCGAGAAGATACGTTATCAAACAGTAGTGAACATTAAATGTTGTGAATTTATATGGAAGATAGGTTACGGTTTTTATCTTCAAGTGGTGTTCCGGACACGTTTTCTTATGTCGCTCTCGTTCGGAGCAGAAAAAGTGACTTTGATCATATTCAAATACGAGTAAGCGGAGTCGCCACTACTGGAATTTTCTATAGTACTGATTTGCAATTCATCTAAGGACAATAAAAATATTTTACCGAAAGGAACTTTTTTCATCTAGTTTATTTTTAATGAATTCATTTTATCTGCCCTAAATGAACTCGTTCTATCAATTTTTTTTTCTAAAATGCATTTTAATATACCAACTGGAAACTTTAGATTAAACTAAATGCAGAAGAAGGTATTAGTCTAAAAACGTGCCTAATTTACCTAGCAGTGAGATGATACCTTTTCTTTATCATCCGCATGTGTTTTTTGTATGAATATTCTTCGGTGTTTTAGTTCTCATGACATTATTTTAATGACCGTCGTTTCAAGTGGCAATTTAAAGTTCTATTCACTCATTACCCTGTAATGTCGAAACTGCAAATCGGATCGAATTTGAATCTAAACGTGTAATAATCGATTGAACATTCCATGAGATGTGGAAATAACCGAAAACGATTCGTATGGCCATAAATTAATATGACGAATGAATTGCAATAGTTTGAGTCCAACTTTGAAGCTTGTTTGGATTGTCATCTTCTATATCGGTATGAATTTTAAAAACTCATCAACCTGTAATTCCAGAATCGAATAAAATTAATTGATTTTGTATGGTAAATCCTCTGATATAATTTTTTGTTTTTGAAACCCGATTTGGCCTTTTAGAGAAAACGATTGTGCTTTGAGAAACGATTCGATACTGGAACCGGAATTCTAAAATCGGTGTAGTCGAAGTCAGTTTAATCTACCTCAGGAGCTGAATAGTTTACATTTGATTCAAACTGTTTGAAAATCAGTGTAGACATCTTTGAGAAATCGTAGTGCGAATTAAATTTTTGGGTACCTTCCGAATCGAAAACTGAATACCGCTAAAACTGAAAAAAGTTTATGTGATTATCGACTATCAAGATCTGCAAACCCGATAAACCTGATAAATTTATGTGAAATGGACATTTTTATACTAATCACCCTGTATCCCTTAAACCGGAAGTTGGATCAGACTAAAAAGCGAGAGTTTTATAGGATCTTAAGACATTTCATTTTAATCTTTTATGATTCCTAGATTTCATTTGAATCTTAGATCGGTTTAGCTATCTACGAGAAAAATGAGTAACACTATTTTAATTTCGTTTCACATATCATCCTGTAGTTCCGGAACCAGAAATCGGATCCAAACGTAATTCAGGAACGTTGTGTGGGAGCATACGACTTTTCTGAATCTGAGTTTGTAGAACACGGTTGAGTCATCTCCGAGAAAATTGAGTAAAATTATTTATCACACACGCATTTGCTGATCTCGTCGAACTGGTTCGAATGGTATATGGGTGTTATGTTCTTCCAGCATTTATTGCTTTAAGTAGTTTAAATCAATATAATTATGGAATTGCTTTCAACTCGAAAATGCTGCCATTATCTGGTTTACATATGTCATATTCGAACAAATATGTACACAGTTTTTTTGGTACTTAGAAACAATTGTATAAAAAATCGTGTTCCACGTTACTCCCAAACATTACTTTGTCGTTCATCGTTCAAAACTTTTACTACCGGAATCAGGCGAAAAGTCGCTGACACAATAATATCGATATCTCCGTAAAAAATGGACGGATTTCAACAATCTATGGCTTGTTGGATAGCTATTACAGTGCGGAATCTTAGTCTAAAATAATATTCTGTTTTCAAGGTCATTTGTGACAGTGAAAATTTGGACATAATACTTCGTATAACTCAAAAAGTAAGCTTTCGATCTCAAAACCATTTAATAACGTTTAGGGTGACGAGGAGACCTTTCATTTGCGACTAGTTTGATCAAAATCCGTCCAGCCATCTCTGAGATCTCGACCTTTTTGTTGACGACACACACACGGACATTTGCTCAGTTCGTCGAGCTGAATCGATTGGTATATGACACTCGGCCCTCCGGGCCTCGGAAAGTTTTTCTAAAGTTTGAGCGAACTCTATACCTATTTTTTGTATATATAAAAAGGTACAACAAATAGAGTCATCTCATTAGTATTAGTATTAGTAGTCGCAATATTATTTTGCCGATTGGTCAAAATTACAATCAACGAATTGTGATAAAATCAAATTCAATATCTTTGCTTCGGCTCAAAGAATAAGATTGCTTATAACTCAGTCATTTGTTGATGGATTCATATAATTTAACAACCAATCGATTCGGAAACATTTAACTTAAACTTGTATTTCAATTGCATACCATTGAAATAATGGTTTGAATTGACCTATCTTTTCACGAGCCAATCACAGTGCGTCAATGATGTCATTCTCTCGTCCGATCTGCGAAATAGGAATTGTCACACAAAAGGGAATCTATAAATATATGTCCGAATCCATTTCTGCTTTAGTTAACCCCTGGCTGTGAGCGAACATTCCTCGTAGGCCTGTGAATGTGTTTGAGTATTGAGTAGATGAAAGTCACATCTATTCGCTCGTTGGATAGTCGCTTTTGTATGTGTGCGGTGTGTTCAGTATAGTATAGTAGTATTTTATTTTGATTCTCCGGTAACTAGCAGGGAAATTTAGAATTATCGGCGATAGATTTTTCGGACCCAATATGGGGCGCTTGTATCTCGGTGATTTGTTGATGAATTTGCCTCATTTAATTGATTCGAAAGCTTCAATATTGTACGCTGAAAAATGTTTTAATTTGTCAACGGATCGTGTGCATACTGAAATCTCCATTTACATACAAACAAAATTTTTTTTTTTTTTTTTTACAAACAAAATTGTGGCACGCAAATGGATTCAGTATAAAGTTGTGTTACGATGATAATCATAGATACTTATTTTTAATCAAATGTGGCTAAACACTTAACTATCGCTCAACATAAGCCCTAAGACCCTTTCATTTAACCAAACAATAATACTGTAACCTAATTGAATAGTTAGAATTGGATTTAGTCTCATAAAGCGCACTATTTTGGTCTAATCTTGCTTCCAAGAATCTCATAGCAGGAATCCAGACTAAGTGTAACAAAAACAATGTAATGCAGTTATGTGTTATGCAGTATCAATTTGAACAAGTTGTTGTCCCACCAGCAAAAAAAAAACGCTTCAAAAGATTCAGAACTTAGTACAAATGTGTTGGATAGACACACATATATAGAATTATTAGATTTAACACATATAGTATTAAAGATAAACTCAAAATAAGCTGATCTGCGATTTTACATGTATTAAATGTAGGACCCCTCACTGAACTGGTTCACCGTCAGTTTCAGTTCAATTATCATTAAAATCCAAACAACAAGAGTCTTATCACTACATGCGTTGTAACTATGACAATGTTTGTTCATGTATTAATAAAATCAAGTTACAATATGATCTGAATTAAGAAATTGTTTCCTAATATGCAAAAGTGAAAATCAGTAACAAAATGTGTTACATGTGTACTGCTGCCATAGTATTTCCTGACTCTTTCCGAAGATTATCGACGCTTTTTAAAAAAAGATAAAAAAAAATTACACTACTACTGGGCTTATTCATTCACGATTACTGATTCAACATTTTTCGATCAAATTTTATTAAATCTTCTCTTGAATCGCTGTTTATAAAACTAATCAGTCTGATCGTTCTCTTTTTTGAAAGTTATCATTATAATATAGAATCGTTCCATTTGTTCAGGTTTATATCTTGGGGTTATTCGTATCCAAAATTGATCTTTTAAGTAACTTTGAAATCATCTTAATTAACTTCCATTTAAGGGATATTTTTTTAAATTTTTTGGAATATAAAAATTTGTGGAAGTCATCAAAACATCATTCGCAACAAATCTAAGCGCTGAAAGTAAAACAAATTTGTAATTTGTCACAGTTTAGTGCATCCGCCATCATCTTTATTTTTGTATTTATTATGGGAACCTTAGAATTATTTCATTTTTTATGTGATCGTGCTCGGTCGTGTCTTGTATACAACCCTTCAATATTAACAACATTTTTCAACCACAGCTTCACAGTATTTTCGGCTTTAAATATGAACGTTTCTTAAATCTCCAAATAAGTGTAACGTACGATTGAACCTTCAAAAACAAGTTTTAAATGAAAACGCGGTGAGCGACACTCCAGTGCTCTAAGATGGAAAACTACTGGACGAAAATAAACCTTCATTTTTCTACTTTCCGATGCCGAGGAGTTCGGTTTCTCCCTCCCTTGTTTGGTTCCAGTGTAACCGGAGAACACAATGTGTCAGGTGCCTTGGTGCAATCCTCTATTAATTTGGCAATGTAAATAAAATCGAAATCCGTTAAAAGTTTGGAATATTTTACGATTTGAAATTAAAACTAAATAGTGATCAGAACATAGTTTATTAAAAAGTAGTCCACGTAGTTTCATTCAAATACATTTTGTCAGCTCATTACTTGCAAATTTCCACCCAACTTAAAATGCTTCAGAAAGGGGTGAAATCGAATTCATTTGAATGAATTGTTCTGAATGAAATTGTGTATCTAGGATTTATTTATTAGATACCAGAGTAACCTTTTCATCCGGCATCCTTTTTCAAAGACTTTCATTTATTTGTTCAATTCACAGTTGTTTTCACGCTTTTTCTAATTATAACATCGATTCTGCTCGACTTCTCTTAGTTTTTATTCAAATTTTGAAGATTTTATACGATTTTGCCAACGTACTCTAAACGACGATTTAATTTTTTTTTGTATCCGAAAATCTGCAGTAATTTTTGGTTGGAACATAAGACTTTCATTTCATTTGACCCTAAGATTGGGAAAAACGGTTTTGAGTCCAGTTTAGAATTTTTTTTACGGTTTTTGTTTCGTCGGTTTAACTTACGGTGTACAATATTGAACACACTTTACCCTATAACTCTGGAACCGGAATGCGGATCCGAATGAAATTCGGGAATTCTGTGAGACCTTTCATTTCTAAGCTTGTGGTAATCCATCAAACGATCGCAGAAAAAAGTGAGTGAGATTCATTGTGGAATATATGACCACTATTTCCGGTGCTTAAGGAACCGGAGACCGTGAGCCAGGATAGCCGGAATCGGTTTGTTTAGTTGCCTACTGATAATGGTTATCGATTTGTGTAGTTTTGAGACCAGTTTAGAAATTTTTTTACGTCTTTTGTTTCGCCGGTTTATGTGACGGTGTACAATATTGAACACACTTTACCCTATAACTCCGCAACCGGAAGACGGATCCGGATGAAATTCAGGAATTCAATATGGGACCGTGAGACCTTTCATTTGAATTTAAGTTTGTGGAAATCCGTCGAACGATCGCTTAAAAAAGTGAGTGAGATCCATTGTGGAATATATGACCACCATTTCTAAACCGGAGACCGGGAACCAGGATTGCCGAAATTTGATTGTTTAGTTAAAAGTTTGGAATATTTTACGATTTGAAATTAAAACTAAATAGTGATCAGAAGATAGTTTATTAAAAAGTAGTCCACGTAGTTTCATTCGAATACATTTTGTCAGCTCATTACTTGCAAATTTCCACCCAACTTAAAATGCTTCAGAAAGGGGTGAAATCGAATTCATTTGAATGAATTGTTCTGAATGAAATTTTTTCCCAATAAAATTTTACATTTTGGGGAAACAGCAGGGAGCTCACTTCAGGGTTCATCTATTTTGTATCATTGTGGTTCAGCAAACACCAGGTAGCAACTATTAAGGGGCTTTCAAAGCTGCGATAATTGTGGCCATTTTGAACAACATTCACAATGTACTTTTAAATTAATCCTGGGGTGTATAATCTCAGAGATTTTTCATTGGATACTCACAATCTTTTGATCACAATTGGCGAGGTTCTTGGAACCAAAAGCTGGGTTCTAGGTTTGTCCAATAAACTTTTATCGGTTTTTAGTTCTCAACAGTCTGAACAATTCAGGGAACATTCGTTTAGAATAATGTTTCGTTATTGACAATGATTCAGATGTAACTAATGATTCAGATATATCTGAGGAAAAATTAGAGACATTACACTAAGTGAAATAGAATAGTCAAAAAAATTTAGTCAGCATAACGTTGCGTTCTTCTGATGTCGTATCCATATTGAGATAAAACTTATTCTGTGCATTCTGTTCTAAATTTTCCCAAATGGGCCAAGGGTGCATGGAAATCCTGTTACTAATAACTTTCTCTAGGACTTAGGTACCAAAATATGTTAGCAGTGTCTAATCACAATTTTAGATTCTTTTTCTTTTCTTTTTTGATGTTTAGTATTGTTCATGCAGATAGAGTACTTTGAGTAAAGATTCTCTATCGTATGGACGAATAGATAACCATGTTTTTGAATTTCGCAGAGCGTGCAATTGCCACAGTTGCTAACATCTCATTTGTACTTTGAGTAAAAAAAAAAGAAATAAAAAGCAACAATGCAGAGTCTTCTGTTCCGAGAACGAATAAACTCCAGCTGACACAATTTCAATTTCATCCACTTTATTAGGAGGGAAAACGAACAGTCGCATCTTCGGTGCACAGTATCGTTGTACATATACACGAAAAATTTGCTGACAGAGGGATTCATGCTCTGGACTGATGTCATATGCACAAATATTCCAAAACACAATAGGAACTTAAATGAAGCAGATGTGTTTTGTGTCGGTCACTTTAGCTCGTGTGATTCATTCGCAAGATTCAATATCTTTCCCTATCTATGCAGCGAAGGAACCGGAGAGACATTCCCATTGTCAAACCATGCATTCATTTTCACTGCCCAACGCTTTCGAAATCTAGTACATTTTCGATGACTACAGTATTGAGGAACCGTATTACTAACAGATACCCTATCAATTCTCGCTTCAGGACCGATGAGTTTAACAGCAGACTGAATTAGATTTCGATCGACATCTTCGGAACTAAACCCGATCAAATGAGAATAACAGAATTATAACAACTGGAGTAATTTATTTCAGAGATATTTTGTAACAAATTTTGAAATATTTCTGGCTGGTAAGCTGTTAAAATAACAAAAATCATAACAAAAAAGGCTCTAGCGGGAACAAAATCGTAACAGATTTTGAAACGTTTGTATCACAATTATTATTGAATTTGTTATAACTGCAGAAGTCCGAAAACAGAAATTTATAACAATAGTTGTAATAAATTAGATAGCAAATTTAAAACAGAAAAACTATATCCCAGCCAATTGTTAGCATCGTTTCAATTCAAAATTGTTGAGCGATTTTTTTATTATATGAGTAATTTATTTAGTGATTTTTTCTAATAATGAACGTTGTCATGAGTCTTGCAAATGAAAATAAAACATCATAACTGATTTTGTTATTATATTGTTATCATAAGCTTTAACTTTCAACAGCTTTCATTTGTTAAATAGCTCAAAATAACATAAATTGTTATACATATCAACTGTTGATATACTTGTGTTATGATTTAGTTATGTGCATCTGATCGGGAAGCGACTAAGAGTTTACACACCGTCTCTTCACTAGGAAAACCCAGTGGGATAGACGGAGAGTTGGGCGCAGTAGGCTCTTTGTACGTGGAACGACTATTGATACTTTTGTGGGTGGGCTGGTGCCGACAGAAAATGTCTCCCCTTGTTGACACGGCATATGGAGCGTATGGAACTGCATGCACTAAACTGAATTAGTTTAACATTGTGTTATTTAATAAGTTTAAAATGAGTTACCGATATATTTATGTTTAGTATTCTTAGAGAACGGGGAAAAACATACATCGGAAGTGCGATTGTTTTAATGACGAATTTTATTTTCTATTTATAGAACAAATGGATGTTATGTATTGAAGAAATTGTGTATCTAGGATTTATTTATTAGATACCAGAGTAACCTTTTCATCCGGCATCCTTTTTCAAAGACTTTCATTTATTTGTTCAATGCACTGTTGTTTTCACGCTTTTTCTAATTATAACATCGATTCTGCTCGACTTCTCTTAGTTTTTATTCAAATTTTGAAGATTTTATACGATTTTGCCAACGTACTCTAAACGACGATTTAATTTTTTTTTGTATCCGAAAATCTGCAGTAATTTTTGGTTGGAACATAAGACTTTCATTTCATTTGACCCTAAGATTGGGAAAAACGGTTTTGAGTCCAGTTTAGAATTTTTTTTACGGTTTTTGTTTCGTCGGTTTAACTTACGGTGTACAATATTGAACACACTTTACCCTATAACTCTGGAACCGGAATGCGGATCCGAATGAAATTCGGGAATTCTGTGAGACCTTTCATTTCTAAGCTTGTGGTAATCCATCAAACGATCGCAGAAAAAAGTGAGTGAGATTCATTGTGGAATATATGACCACTATTTCCGGTGCTTAAGGAACCGGAGACCGTGAGCCAGGATAGCCGGAATCGGTTTGTTTAGTTGCCTACTGATAATGGTTATCGATTTGTGTAGTTTTGAGACCAGTTTAGAAATTTTTTTACGTCTTTTGTTTCGCCGGTTTATGTGACGGTGTACAATATTGAACACACTTTACCCTATAACTCCGCAACCGGAAGACGGATCCGGATGAAATTCAGGAATTCAATATGGGACCGTGAGACCTTTCATTTGAATTTAAGTTTGTGGAAATCCGTCGAACGATCGCTTAAAAAAGTGAGTGAGATCCATTGTGGAATATATGACCACCATTTCTAAACCGGAGACCGGGAACCAGGATTGCCGAAATTTGATTGTTTAGTTGCCTACTGATAATGGCTATCGATTTGTATTTGTGTTTGTGAGACCAGTTTAGAAATCTGTTTACGTCCTTTGTTTCGCCGGTACGTGGTGGTGTACAATATTGAACACACTTTACCCTATAACTCCGGAACCGGAAGTCGGATCCGGATGAAATTCAGGAATTCCGTATGGGACCGTAAGACCTTTCATGTAAATCTATGTTTGTCAAAATCGGTTATGCCATTTCCGAGAAAACCTAGTGAGAACATTGCTCAGCTCGATGAACTGAATCGAATGGTATATGAATCTTGGCCAATTTTTACTAGTAACTTTTTCTAGTAATTGCATAACCAAAACAAAAGAAGGCAAAACGTGCTCAATCAATTTTTTTAGCTCTGAGATTATATGCGTTTGAAGGACACTTGATTATTTTTGAGAAAACTGTGTTAATGAACGATTCATCACGTAATCTCTAAGGTACACACAAAAATTTACTAAGCGGTTGGTTTAATGTTAAAAAATAAATGTCTATCTAATAATGATTCATTCATTCATTAAAACCATTAGGTTACTTGGTACGAGAATTAAAAATCAATTCAAAAGAATTGAAAAGCTATTAAATAATGGTGTTGCTCGACTGGTGAGAAGACTACTGGTGCAATAATTAAGTGAAGATTTCTTAGTATCTTTACATCGAAAAATCATACTTAAGGATGTTACATTTCAATATAACATACTACTTATGTCAAACGTACTATATTTTTTCTTATATCTCATCATAGCGAACTTTTATTAAAGAAATCTTAATTATCTCGTTCATTTAACGCCAATTTCCTTGGATTATACTGCCGTTCTACGCATTATCGTCCCATATGTATAGGAAATCCCATAAAATATGGGACAATTATGTGTAGTACGGTAGTATATTAAAATTTAACTTTATAATATAAAACCGAAGTACTTGCATTTAGTTTCAATAACAGCAGGAAACCCGTTGTACCGTTTTACTCCACTCTTTTCTTGTTATAATATTCAGTTGAAAGCTAATCTACAATCCAAAAGCAGAGATCTTTACGTAGAAAACTTTAGCGATTCAAGTACATACAATGCGAATGAGAGTTAAAGTCCGTTCTGTCCGATTTTTTTTAAAGTTTTAGTTAAGTTTTCTTTCGCATTCTGATAAGAGGCTGAGTGCGGAGGATTAAAATCGATTAATATCACGGAGAAAGCACCAAAAAGTAGATTACAAATAGATTCAATGACCGCACGAATCATGTTATAACTAGCTAGTACTGCAATTCCCATTGTATGCGGAGTAGAATTAAACTTAAAATTAAGATTGAGGAAATATTTAGATCATGGATACTATCTGTTAATTAAATTGTAGTGTTGGTCGAATTATTTTTTTAGATTTTACAGTTGTTTTTCAAAGTTAGATCAGAAAGCTTTGAAGCCTAAGAAATACCATCTTTGAAAATATTTACATAGCTTCTACGAAATTGTTGAGTAAAATCACGTCGTTATTTTTGAGTAAGATCGTCTTTAAAAGGGATTCTGTTTCTGGTTTATATTTGATTAGACTCTTTGAACAGTTATTCAATCAATAATGCAATTCTTTTTTCCGACGGAATATTTCGAGGCTCTAATTGGACTGCTATACTTTATGTCGTGCTTTTCACTAGCATTCTAACAACGGAAAGACCTTTCGAATTGTATCGTAGCTCTTGTTCTTTCTGCTGCTTTTCATACCATTTCCTATCTTTCGCGACAATAATATTCGCTTTTGGTGTGAGCAGGGTATAGTGTAAACAAATTACGGAATAAATCTTTAGCTATTTTATTGAGTATACATAAATATTTATCTTCAGATTATTTTTAGTCTAATTTGAGCTTTGTCTTAAAAATTAAGTCTATATATATATATATATATATATATATATATATATATATATATGTATATATATATATATATATATATATATATATATATATATATATATATATATATATATATATATATATATATATATATATATATATATATATATATATATATATATATATATATATATATATATATATATATATATATATATATATATATATATATATATATATATATATATATATATATATATATATATATATATATATATATTTATATATATATATATATATATATATCAATTTACACAATTTTTTTAATAAAAACACAACATGAACTAATTGTATTTCAACTATGAGCCTTGTGCCTCGACGGTAACAAATTTCATATCGAAATATCTCGAGAACGGTTACGTATAGGAAAACGGACACTATGCATAAATTTGTTGCACTGCTTTGAAACCGTTTTCTAGCGTTTAAGTGATTATTGAATAACATAAGCTTTTGCAAATGCCCTCAAGTTGTGTTTATGTTCCTTTTTTATTTGAAAAGAAAATTAATGAAATTAACGCCAAATGTTGGTTTTTCATAATTCATAACAAAAATACAAAAAATCAGTCGTGCGTCGAATCGGTTTTTCTATTCGTGAGAAGTTAGTCGTTTGTCATAATGAAGCTATGTACAAAATTTCATTCAAATCGGAACAAGTCGATTCTGATTCTGATTAAATTAGCTGAAATAAATTCCATTTACTGTTTTACTTAATACCCGACAAAATCAATTTTCCTGTAACAAAATTAAAAATTCAAAGAATTTATTCGAACAAAATTGATTGTTAGTCACTTTAGTAAACTCTTCCCAATGCTCAAGACATTGTTGGATGTGAGATTTTTCTCTTAGGTGAACCAGTGTGGCGCAAGACTAGTCGAACAAAACAAGCAAAAAACTTTCTAGCGGAATGTAGGAGCACTCGTTTCAAATTATACACCAACATCCAAATGGGAAAACGTTGTCAAATCTTTCCTCAAACTTATCGCAAAGAAGGTACGAGCTACTGGCTAGAAACTTTTCCTTCGATAGAAGCACTGGTGGTGACGACGTTGGTCACTGGTGGCAGATATGGTTTTGCACTTTTGTTGTCGCTGTACGGTGCTGGCATAGATCAGTCCAGGACATGAGCTCTAACAGGAATTGGCACTTTGACGAAACAAGGAGAAACGTTGTTCATTCAAGCATAGTTTGTTCCGCTAGAATCTGTTGAATAAATATGTAGGATTACAAGTATAATGCATGGTATGCCATTCACTTTTTTTTAAAAATAAATATTTATTGGGATATGAGTTAAAACTAAATTATTAGGATTTAAATTGGGTGTTCAGCCACCAGTGGTGACTTTTCAGCCCGATTATATACATGATTGATTATTACCATTAAGACATCATTTGCTCTCGCAATTCTGTGGTTTTTCTATAGGGAAAATTCTAAGCCTACTGAGGTTTCTTAAGAACCTTAGAAAGTTTCCAGAAGGGTTTAGAATATGGTTTAATTTGTTCAACATCTTTAGCGAAATTTTCATTTCGCAAAAGAGTAAATCTATGTTCAATTTCTTTTTGTAAATCCTTAACTATGTTTTTCATAGCAGGATCACGAGAACGTTGATATTGTCGTCGACGAACATTCTTCAACCGAATGAGCAGTTGAAGACTGTAGGAGAATTTAATTTAGTTTGAGCTTTGGGAACTGAAAGATTTCTAGCTTCGATAATGTAATGATTTAAATTATCAATTGCTCTGTCGATGTCCGCAGAATTTTTTAAAATAGTTCCCTGATCCACATGATTTTCAATGTGACATCTGTAATCCAACCAATTAGCTCTATGATAGTTGAATATAGAACTAATTGGATTAATTATAGCTTCGTTGGAAATTCTGAATGTTACAGGAAGATGATCAGAGTCAAAGTCAGCATGTGTAATCGGTTCACTACAAATGTGACTTTGATCTGTTAGAACCAGATCAATTGTAGAGGGATTTTTCACGGAAGAGAATCAAGTCATATTACTGGGATAAAGAACTGTAAAATAACCAACAGAGAGTTGATTATGGAGTATTTTACCATTACAGTTATTTTGCCTACAATTTCACTAAACATGCATGAAATTTTGGTCGATATCTTGTGAGTTTTTGTAAATCGCCTTTAAAGAAATTTAATTGATCGCCGGTGCATTGAAAAGGCAAATATGCTCCAGCGATGAAATAAATACCATGAATGGTTTCAACTTCGATTCCCAAGCTTTCAATAACTTTAGTATTGAAAGAAGATGAATTTCGATGTTTCATTTGCCGTTGGACAAAAATGGCAACTCCACCACCCATTCCAGTAAACCTGTCAAATCGATGAATCACATAATGTGGATTACTTTTCAATTTGACATTTGGTTGCGAAATGTTTCTGTCACAATGGCAATATGAATTTTGTGAACTTTGAGAAAATTGTAAAATTCATCGATCGATCGATCATTCCAATTTAAAAGATTCAAATAAGTATTTAATATCATTGTTAAATTTTAAATTTATTATAATATTATTTGAAAATTGCCATCCAACTTGAAATGCTTCAAAATGTGATGAAGTCGAAGTTATTCGGATGATCATTTGAAAAAGTTGATCATGTAGGTAGATCATTTTATTTTCCGCTATATCGCCCAAAATGGATTTCGTTTAAAGAAGCGAATGGCATGGAAGGAATATTTGTAGGTAGACTGCCATTAGAAGAAGATGACGTGGCCGATCTAACTATTAATAAATTGTTTTCGTTAGAAGACTAACCGGAATGTATTTCTGTTTTTTATGGTTTACGTTACAAGAATTAAGTGGTAGTGGTAGCGTAACTGTCCTTAGAAAAAACTTAGATTCAAATGAAAGGTCACAAACTTAGATTCAAATGAAAGGTCTCAGGGTCCCAACCAAATTTCCTGAATTTAATTTTGATCCGACTTCCGGTTATGGAATTACAGGATGATATGCACCAAAAATGAGAAATGTCACTCACTTTTCTCGGAGATGGCTGAACCGATATTCACAAACTTAGATTCAAATGAAAGGTCTCACGGCCCCATACAAATTTCCTGAGTTTCGTTTGGATTCGTCTTCCAGTTCCGGAATTACAGGGCTATATGCATAAAAACTGTGAAAATGATGCACCATAATTTTAAAAATTATGTCACTCACTTTTCTCGGAGATGGAAGTCCCTGGTTCCGGAGATAGGGTGCTCAGTATGAAAACGTCAATTTCAGGAATACTTTGTTCATAAGCTACTTCTACTTCCAATATATGGCTAGTAATTTTCTCTAGTTTCAGACCATGAGACTCTGTCCCCAAATAAACCGTTGATAGTCACATAAATGATTTGCTGAATTTTATCCAAGTCCGACTACCGGTACATTTTTTCCAAAATTCAAATCGTCATAGAGAACCGCAAAGTTTGTAGTTCATGTTAGTGTATGGTTAAATGAACCGAATGTCACTACGCCGATATCCAGCTTTCGGTTCTGGGAGTACCGGCAATAATAATCAAATATGATAAAATGGAACTCACTTTACTTTCTCACATATGAATAGATTTTCACTAACTTAAATTTAAATGTAGTGTATCCATGTAGTAGTAGAAATCTTCAAAACTAATTTCTGAACTTTTTTAAATTATTGTATTTCGGGGAATTTCTGCTGTAATATACAGGAGATAATGAAAATGAGAAATGCGGTGTATTAAAAAAGGTTTTTGTTTCACATTCGAAGAAATAAGTGCCTTAGAAGAATTAGGCGTGACATTTGTAACGTTTTTTGATTTTCAGGTATATTCTGTAAAATTAAGGTAGTTGATTTGACTTGTTGTTCTTTAATCGAACGAGCGTTAAAAAGTTTTTCGCTAACAGGACATTTCAAATAGTTGGATTTATGATACCAATCATAATTAGAACATGTGAATTTTTTCATTAGACAGACGTCTTTCGAATGCGATTCACCACAATTCAAACACCGTATATCCATATGATAATTTTTGGTTCCATGGCAGAAGCCTTGACAATGACGACATTGCGTTAAGTTTGCAATACCGCTATGCGGTTTATAATGTTCCCAATGAATTTTAATGTGGAAAATAAATCATACTTTTTCTAAAGTTTTCAAATTGTTCACGTCACTTCGATTGAAGTGTTTTAGGTAAAGTTCATGGGAAATTCCAGAGCGTGGTTTAGAAGTACCATTCGCTATTCTTTTATAAGTATTACTTGAGAAAGGGCAAAACCAAGTAATTATTTTATTTCATTTTTAATTTCATCAGTACTTTGATCATTTGATAAGCCTTTCAAGACAGCCTGATTTTATATCATATGAATAAAACTTTTAAAGTTTCTCGGACAAATACCGGATAAGACATCCGTAATCTTCCCATCCATCAACCAAGACTCGACATTCTCCTCTTCGTCCGATTTGAAATGAGACTTTTACTTCTGGGAGAAAAGTAGAAAGCTCAGTACGGAATGCTTTGAAGTCGGAGATCATCACCGTCACTGGTGGCATAGATTGTTGTTTCTTCCCAGAACGACAAGCGTCCGTTTTGGGAATTTTAGAAGCATTTTCGTCTATGTCGGTACAATCAGATTCAGGAAGAATATCGTAAATATTGTTAGACGGCATAGGATCAACGGAAGGTAAATCCGTCCGTTGTCTTTTATTTTTACATTCAGATTCGTCTCTTTTATTTTTACATTCAGATTCGTCAATGTTGTTAGAAAAATGTTGAATAACAGATTGTGATTTATTCCGTATTGAATTATTTTTAGCCTTAGGCTTGTTGCCTTTCCGGTTGGACGCAGGCATTTTTGAAGAATATAAACTAACTAGGCTACATTAGTCTTCGATTAGACTCAGGGGCAGCAGGGACTATGTTTAAGGGCTTGACGACCCCTCCCCCGGCAACTGCGAGTTGTAGGGATTGCCTAGGATGCGGTGGGGTTTGGCAGTGGGCTCTGCTAATCCTCTACAAAAAGCTGCATGTATCCGCAAGCAAGTCCTACCAAAGCGATCGTGTGCCGCTCAAAGTGCACAAGCCCAACGGGAGTGCCGACTTGGCACGTTAGGACTAACGCCAGTGAGGTCCTAACTATGGCATACTGGCTACCATACCATCCATGGATACGATACGGTAGATCGGAATATATAGAGAAACTAGGGCTGACAGCTGCGGTATTCTACTCCTTCAGTAAAGCAGGGTGGAACCGGCTTGAAATGGCGAGTAGGCTAATGCCGCAGCTGCCTTCCGTCCCATAAAACCGTGGCAGGCCTTATGGCACGCCGTCTCACTTTCAGCCACCTGGTTGGGATGACTGGGTGGAAGTAGGTTCAGATGCCCTTTTCCTGATTTGCGCTGATCCGGCTCTGAGCGTAAAGCCAACCCTCGCATGGCCTCACTGCACCGAATAGATAACCATGGGATCATGATAGCGACTACTTTCGGCTGGGTTTGACGGTAGCCACAAGGGGGACCCATACAATACAAAATGAGTACAACATCATCAACATCGGCGTCGAGTAGGGAGATAAACCCTTTCGCAAGAGGGGGTTTGAGGAGGTCTCCATCCAGAACGGGTGCGAGAGAGGAGAGCGAGGCAGTAGTTGAGGAGACGAGTGACAGCAATGTCCACATCAAACCAGTGAACCAGCCTGAGTCCCAGGAGCAAGGGAAGGAAGTAATCAAGCCGAGTATGACAGCGGTCATAGAACAACTCGACGCGATTATTGAATTCGCGCAGGAGAAATCCAACATCAGCAAGGAGCTGAAGGCGAACCTGCTGAAGCTACGTAAGGCCGTGAACGTAGCTAAAAGGGACCAAGAGGCGTTGATAGTGCGGCTAGAGGGTGGCGGAAAGTCGGAGAAGTGCTCTCAAACAGAGCCCTTCACCTTTGATACCGACAAAAAACAGGAGGCGGTCGACTATGCGCTCCGGCTCACGATTGAGCGGAATAAACAGCGACGGAAACGCACCAGGGATTCTCCAGGAAGTAAACGCCTGACTCCCAAGGCCAAAAGGAGCAAAGACCATGGCGGAAATGATGGGGCGAAGGAACGTGGCGAGGGGCTCAACCCAAACCTCGGCACTCGAACCCCGGATCCGAGCCATGTAAGCGAACCCGGCGAGAATCCATGGGTGAAGGTAGCCAAGAAAAAAAGGGTCCAAAAAGATGCTGGGCCCATTCCCGTGAGGAGGGCTAGGGACAAAGGAGAGACTTTGTTGGTTAAGGCCGACAAAGAAAAGTACGCCGATGTGCTCAAGGCCATGCGGAGCGGGGCCAAGCTAGCCGAGCTTGGCAAAGAGGTTCGCAGCATCCGTCGTACGAAGACGGGAGAGATGCTGCTCGAGCTTGAAAAGGGAGCTCAGGGCGGAACGGAGCTTGTTGCGCTTGCCCAACAAGTCCTGGGCGATACGGCCGAAGTTAGAGCCCTGCGTAACGAGGTTGCACTCCAGTGCAAACGGTTGGATGAAATCGCCACCGCAGAAGAACTTGCCATGGCCATCAAGGAGCAAGGAGGTGTGGATGTCTCACGGGAATCCATCCGCATGAGGAAAGGACCACAGGGCACCCAGATAGCTACATTTAAGCTATCGGCCACGGATGCCAATAAGGTCCTCAAAGTGGGCAGGCTAAAGGTCGGATGGTCGGTATGCCCAGTGACCGCTTACCAACCGCCGGTGGTCGACATGTGCTTCAGGTGTTTCGAACCTGGCCACAAGTCGTGGAATTGCAAAGGCCCAGACCGGAGCAACCTCTGCAAGCGTTGCGGCGGCGAGGGGCACAAGGCGTATGCATGCGAAAGAACGCCACGTTGCATGCTATGCGCGAGCAAGAAGAAGGCCACAAACCACGTCATGGGCGGACCTACTTGTTCAACAAGTGGAGGGAGCAAAACTACATGCAAGTAGTACAGCTGAACCTAAATCACTGTGCAGCTGGCCAGCAATTGCTGCACCAGTCAGTGACGGAATGGGGCATTGATGTCGCGATTCTCTCGGATCCCTATCACACACCGGTAGATAACGGGAACTGGGTGTCTGACGAAGCCAAGACATCTTGACGATCTTGACGACTGGTCGATACCCAGTGCAAGAGGTGGTGAAAACACAAGCGGAGGGAGTAGCCATAGCTAAGGTAAACGGAGTTTACTATTGTAGCTGCTACGCTCCACCGAGATGGTAGATAGACCAGTTCACTCGGATGGTCGACATGTTGACCGCAGACCTGGTGGGTCGGAAGCCGGTGGTGATAGCCGGAGACTTCAACGCCTGGGCAACGGCTTGGGGCAGCCGCTTCACCAATAGAAGAGGACAGACGTTACTGGAGGCCCTCGCCAAGTTGGACGTCGTGTTAGCGAATGATGGACTGAAAAGTACCTTCCAGCGGAACGGAGTCGAGTCGTTTATCGACCTGACTTTCTGTAGTCCCGGCTTAGCTGGAGATCTTAATTGGAGAGTTGATGGTGGCTACACCCATAGCGACCATCTAGCCATTCGCTACACGATCGGCCAATTGGCGAGAAGCTCAAGGAGGAGTAATACTCCAAAAACTCTTGCGTGGAAGGTGGCTAACTTCGACCGCGAAACGTTTTGCGCTGCCCTCGAATTGGAGGAGCACAACGAGAACCTGAGAGGGGACGAGTTGGTCGCTATCTTGTCACGGGCGTGTGACGCGACCATGCCTAGAAAGGCTCAACCGAGAACCAACAGACCACCGGTCTACTGGTGGAACGAGCAAATTGCACGCCTTCGCGCATACTGCCTCAGGGCTAGAAGAAGGATGCAAAGAGCTCGATCAGCGGAGATGAGGATGGAGAGGAACACGGCGTTCAAAGCGGCGAAGCTAGCACTAAACAAGGCCATCAGCGCAAGCAAAAGAGCCTGTTTCGACAAGCTATGCGAGGGAGCCAACTCCAACCCATGGGGCGATGCCTACAGGATGATGATGGCCAAAACGAGAGGGGCGCTAGCACCCCCTGAACGTAGTCCGGCGAGGTTGAAGAAAATCATAACGGTTCTCTTTCCCCGCCACGACACGTCCCCCTGGCAGCCAGCTCCGCTACCAGCGAATGAAGTCGAAAAGGTGACGAACGAGGAGTTGCTCACTGCGGCGAGATCGCTCGATACAAAGAAAGCCCCGGGGCCAGACGGTATTCCGAACGTGGCTCTAAAGGCGGCTATAATGACAAAACCGGACATGTTCAGGGAGGTCATACAGAGATGTCTGGACAAGCGTATGTTCCCAGACATTTGGAAAAGACAAAGGTTGGTACTATTACCGAAACCTGGGAAACCCCCAGGGGATCCTTCGGCGTATAGACCAATCTGTCTGATAGACACTGTGGGTAAGCTCCTTGAGAAAATCATCCTCAACAGGCTAGCCCCCTTCATAGAGGAGGCAGGAGGACTGTCCAGCCAACAGTACGGGTTCCGCAGAGGCAGGTCGACGGCGGACGCCATAACATCGGTGGTAACCACGGCGGAGGTAGCTATACAGCGCAAACGACGAGGGATCCGCTACTGTGCGGTAGTAACGCTAGACGTCAAGAACGCGTTCAATAGTGCTTGCTGGGCAGACATTGCTGATTCCCTACTTCGACTAGGAGTACCGGAAGGGCTGTACAAGATTCTGGAAAGCTACTTCCAGAACCGAGTATTGCTCTACGAGACCGACGAAGGCACACGTAGCACTCCAATCACGGCTGGAGTACCACAGGGATCTATCTTGGGCCCGATCCTGTGGAATATAATGTACGATGGAGTACTGAGGTTGTGGCTCCCCCCGGGTGTCAAGATAGTCGGGTTCGCGGACGACGTCACGCTGACAGTCTACGGCGAATCCATCGAAGAGGTCGAACTGAGTGCATCACACTCAATCTGCTTGGTGGAGGACTGGCTGCGTAGCAGGAAACTGCAACTCGCGCACCACAAAACAGAGGTGATGGTGGTAAACAACCGCAAATCGGAACAGGAGGCGCTGGTTCATGCCGGAGATTGCGTGATCCCCTCCAAGAGATCACTGAAGCAATTGGGTGTGATGCTTGACGACAAACTCAGTTTCAGCAAGCACGTTGAATACGCCTGCAAGCGCGCATCAACAGCGATCGCGGCGCTCTCTCGTTTGATGGCCAACAGCTCGCCTGTGCGCTCCAGTAAACGAAGGTTACTGGCAGGAGTGGCAGTTTCGATTCTCAGGTACGGCAGCCCGGTATGGGCGTCGGCACTAAATGTGGAACGCAACGCACAGATGCTGGAGAGTACGCATAGACTGATGTGTCTTCGCGTAATCAGTGCATACCGCACTGTATCGAGGGATGCGGCCTGCGTGGTTGCAAGTATGATGCCTATCGGTCTGATAGTGAAGGAAGACGCGGAGCGCTACAGGATGCGAGGAGACAGGAACGCTCGTAGGGCCTCCAAAGCCGCTTCTCTACGCAGATGGCAACAAGAGTGGGACAGCTCAACCAAGGGCAGGTGGACACATCGGCTCATACCTAGGGTCTCAAGCTGGTTAGATAGACCTCACGGAGAAGTGAACTTCGGCCTGACGCAATTCCTCACAGGCCACGGGTGCTTCAGATGGTACCTCCACAGGTTCGGCCACGCGACATCCCCTGTATGTCCTGGCTGCCCAGACGAGATCGAGACGGCTGAACACGTCTTGTTCGCATGTTCCCGTTTCGCGGCTCAAAGGAGTGAGCTACTGGAGGCATGCGGCAGGGACACCACACCGGAAAACCTGATCCAGAGAATGTGCCACTGCGTAGAGAACTGGAACGCAGTGTCGACCGCGGCATCCCAAATTGCGGGCATATTGCAGCGGAAATGGAGTGCGGATCAACAACAGGTCAGCCGCGTACCGTAGCAGGCTCAAGAGGGATCAGCGAATAAACGTCGGTTCGGGAGAACCTTCTTCGTCGGGAAGCTCTTCGTCGGAGTAGTCTAGATCCATCGTCGGGGAGTAGACGAGTAGTACGTAAAACTGCTAGGATCGTCGGGGCGCCAGTGAACCGGAAGCTATCCTCCAACCGGAATCACTGGATCAACCCAGGCATCCTCTCGGTCGGGCGTTGACGGGTATCGAAAGCGTCGGTTTCAGGAGGGCCTCCTTCGTCGGGGAACTCTCCGTCGGTGTAGGCTAGATCCTTTGGCGGGGGCTAGTCGAGTAGCCGCCACAACACCGATTCGAGTCGTCGAGGCGCCAGCGAACCGGAAGCCATGTTCCAACCGGAATCGCGGGACCGACCTCGGCACTCCATCGGGTGTCCCGTGTGGTGTAAGAGACTCGGTGTCGGGAGATTCTCCTTCGCCGGGGAAATCTCCGTCGGAGTAGTCTAGATCCTTCGTCGGGGACTAGACGAGTAAATCGTGGTGTAATACCGCTAGGATCGTCAGGGCGCCAGTGAACCGGAAGCTATCCTCCAACCGGAATCACTGGACCGACCCAGGCATCCTCTCGGTCGGGCGTTGACGGGAATCGAAAGCGTCGGTTTCGGGAGGGCCTCCTTCGTCGGGGAACTCTCCGTCGGTGTAGGCTAGATCCTTCGGCGGGGGCTAGTCGAGTAGCCGCCACAACACCGATTCGAGTCGTCGAGGCGCCAGCGAACCGGAAGCCATGCTCCAACCGGAATCGCAGGACCGACCTCGGCACTCCATCGGGTGTCCCGTGTGGTGTAAGAGACTCGGTGTCGGGAGATTCTCCTTCGCCGGGGAACTCTCCGTCGGAGTAGTCTAGATCTCTTGTCGGGGACTAAATGAGTAGATCGTCGCGTGGTACCGATAGGATCGTCTGAGCGCCAGTGAACCGGAAGTCACGCTCCAACCGGAATCATTGGATCGACTTAGGCATCCTTTCGGTCGGGTCGTAGACGCGTACCGTAAGCGTCGGTTCGGGAGGACTTCCCTCGTCGGGGAACCCTCCGTCGGTGTAGACTAGATCTTTTGGCGGAGACTAGTCGAGTAGTTCCGCGACGTAGCATCAGTTTTGGGTCGTCGAGGCGCCAGTGAATCGGAAGCTACCCTCCAGCCGGCATCACTGAACCGACCTCGTCATCCAACTGGTCGATCCCTCGAGAGCAGGATGCTGATCCCCATTCTGCATAAATCTGGGGAGGGTGCTGTGAGCACCAATAGCCTTCCACCCCGAAGTAATACCTAGCGGTGGTGCCGGGGAGGTAGGGTTGGAGATCCAAGGTGTTTTAGTGGGTAGTTCCAATCAACAGTTGGGTAGTCCTGTGGAGAGCCCCACACTCCGTGCGTAAATGCAGTTCACCTTGTAAAAAAAAGACTCTTAGTTTGGATAAGTTTTGATAAAGACTGATTTTGTGGTACTCTTAATAAAGACTGATTAGTTCGAAGAACAATTCTTTGGATGGCAAGCCTTAAAAAAGGCTGCTTTATTTCTTAGTCTTGAAAAAGACTGATTATATTAGAATATCACTCTTTGTATAGCCTTAAGAAAGGCTGATTAATTGTTAGTCTTCAAAAGACTGATTCAGGTAGCCTTGAAAAAGACTGAAGCCTTGAATCAATGGAACTCTAGGTAACCAGAAAAAATTTCCAGGAGGCAAAAGCTATTCGCGTGCGGTGCGAACGACTGTTCAACACCGACTGATGCCATTCAGTTTTATTTTATGTTTTAAATATGACCAATTTTCTGCAACACTGCTTCCATTAAACACAAATTGGGAGAGGATATGAATCTTCTGCATTAGGCAGTACAAATTAATTATCTCAAAAACATTACGAGCTCGTAATCGAAATGTCTTCAAATATCATGAACAACCTCCAGGTTTGCATATCCTATGTAATCCGGATGTCCTGTTTGGTAGAATTAAAAGTTGAAGTGGGTTAATTAGATTCATTTCGATACAATTTTGAATTTTAATTAATTTATCAACGGCACTAGAACTTTTGTTGGTCCTTTTCATCTGAACAGCTTTGTTATACAACTTCAGCGAGTCTGACGTAATCCTTATAACATGGAAAGTTTGTCATACAAATTAGGTTTGATTATTCAATCATGATAGGTTAGCCCGGGAAACATAACATGTTTTTCAATAAATTACTCTTGAAAAAATTTTTGGAGTACTAAGATTGAGTTGTTCAAAGATTTTATGAACTCCTCAGTAGATTATATCATTTTGACTGTGAGTACACCAGTACATAAATTCTGATCTAGGTTTCCCCTGCTGTACATCCACAACCAAACACTTGAAAAATGAAGCCACCCAGCTTTCCACTTCTCCCAACCACTCATCATTATTTACGATTCGTAAGAGAGCAAAAAATCACTGCATTATCAGGCCATAAATATTTATCAACAACCACATTCGGTGATAATAAACTTATATACATAATCATGATTCGAAGAGAAGGGGGAGGCTGTCGAATTGTGCGTGCTTCCATATAGCGAGAAACGGAATTCCCACTTGATGCCTGTGGCTTTTCAAGTCGTAATGCGTAGATCATGGCACCGGGGACGGAAAACTCTTGGCAACAAAGATATCAAGTTGTTTCCATACATTTTACTCGTAAAGATACCCAAGACTGATAAAAATCTGAACTTCCTTTCTCTTTCTTTCTTTCTTTGTATCTCGTGTGGACCAGAATAAATTTCTGTACATTTTCCGTTGGCCGTTGGAGAATTGTTCTGCTCGTGTAGTTTGGCTGGCATGTGGTGAAGCCAAACCGTGCATAAATTTTCCATTGAATTTGGAAGCTGTTCAGATCACAATTGGTGAATCAGTCCTGATGAAGACGCACTTGTATTTTGTACAGCATTTATTCTCGCCGCGAAGTAATGGAGGAAATTTCCATGAAAATTGGATGTTTGATTTGACGGCTTGTGCGGGTAGCTTTGCTGTTTCGCTCACGTATTTCATGTGCCAATCGAAGATGTAGACAGAATGGATTATCCATCAATAAATGTCAATGTTTTATTTAATTATATTAAAGTTATGTAAATCTTTTTTCAAATACAATCAAATATTTAAATAGACCAAATCTAATTAAGGGCGGAAAAGATGTTTTGCATGCTAGGTATAATTTTTATGAATAATTTCTTTTTGCCCACCACACTCCCCCCCACCAAAAGCTTCAGTTTGGAGCCCCTGGTAGTGGACGCAACTAGTCTCAGCGGAAAACAAGAAACAAATATACACTGGCAATAATAATACTAGAAATACAAATCTAATTTTGATACAAAATCCGCAGAGATTATATTTATTCAAGCTTTGATGTTCAATTTATTATTAATATAAAGTGTAGTCCCAGTGGAAAAGATTTCCTTTTAAGGGATCCACAATTTAATTACTACGCTATGTTGCAAAGAAAAACAAAAATATTGGAAGTGGTGATTGAAGATAATGAATAACAAAAAATGGATGGTGGTCGAGGTAATACTCTTCAAAATTGTCTTATTTTGGACATTGTATTTCATAGTTTTTCAGTTTCAGCATATGCTTAATTTCCAAGTGCACACGTAGAATAGCAATAACAAACAATCAGTCAGAGTTTATTGAAAGCGATGGAGCGAGAGTGAGTTGAGCTTCCACCTAACCACCTCTGAAAGCTATGAGAAATTTCTGATCAGTACTTAAAAATTCGTTAACTTGGAAAAATGTTTGAAATCGAAATGATTAACATTTATCATCGTGCTTTTCCGGAATCAGATTTTTCAGATCAAAATAATATTCAATAGCAAACTATAGGATCACAAAGCTTTTCATTGGAATCTTAGTTTGTGAAAATCGGTTCAATCATTTCTATTAAAATTCTGTGGCGTTACGGCGAAGTATCCTACAACGCTGATGTCTTATTCCGGCATTCCTTATTGCCGGATTCCTTATTGCCGAAAAACTAGCAACAAGTAAATATGCACTTACAGCAAAAATGAAAATTACACATGACGTAATGCCAACCATACCGTTTTACATGCTTTGACTTGTGAAATTGATGTAAATTTCGTTTCTTCTTTTATGTGAATCTTAAATCTTTAATTTATATTTTTACAATAACTCAAAGATTGTCAAATATCTTAGAATTCTTCAGGTTTAGCCGATTTTCATAAACTTAGATTAATATTTTGTTTATTTTTTTGGGAGCAGGGAAAAGACCGATGGAGATGAAATTTGGCAATCTCTCTCTCCAGCAGGCATAAAACCTCCTCATCTTTCGTATCAGTAGATTACAATGATCCAACAGATAGAATAAGGCTTAACACTAACAATAAAAACTAATAATTAAAACTAAACCTATAACCCTATATCTTGTTGATGACACCAAGCACTACAGGGCAGCAATAGTGTTCTTGCTTCAACTGGCGGAGAAAAGGGGATGGAAAGTAAGCGTGGTCGAACAACGGGGTTAGAATCGGCATGTAGATCTAATTAGTGATCGAAAAGATGGTGGAAGACGAAGAGAAAGACGGGGTTAGAATCGGCAAGTAGATCTAATTAGTAATCGAAAAGATGGTGGAAGACGGAGGAAAGAAGGAAGTGCGAGCGGGTTAGTATTTGCAAGCGAATCTGATTAGTTTCCAATAGAAATTAAGAAGACGAAGAAAATGAGAAGGGAAGTGAAAGGGTTAGTATCATCGAGCGAATCTGATTAGTTTCCAACGGCGATGGGAGAAATTTTTGTATTTTTGTTGAACCATCACTAGGTTGAACAAAAATACAAACGGTTACAGACAAATCCTGATCCAAAGTTAATCTGACAAGTGGCAATGAAACAATCGTTTGATCATATTTCGGGATAGATGAAAGTCGAAAACATTGGAGGACTTCGAAATCACATAATCGATGTGACTTTTGAAGTCCAGCTTGGAATCAAGAATGATACCCAAATCTTTCACGGAAGATTCACGTTTCAGTATATTGTGCGAGATGCTATAGTCGTAGGTAATCAGTGAGCGTTTACGAGTAAACGACAAAACGGAACACTTCGAGGCATTCAAAACGATTCTATTATCCTGACACCAGTTTGTGAATAAGTCTAACTGTGACTGCAAATATATAGTGTCTTCCTGACATTTAACTAAATAAAATAGCTTGAAGTCGTCTGCGAAGGATAGTTTGTGGCATTTCAATATGAAGTAGAGATCATTGAGGTAGAGTAAAAATAAGAATGGACCTAAGTGACTGCTTGAGGGACTCCAGAGTTGACAGCGAAATGGACTGTAATGAAGTCTCCGATCTTCACAGACATTTCGCGACCAATTAGATACGACTCGAGCCAATTTAGCAACGATCCACTGAAACCAAGTCTATTGAGTTTTGATACTGCTATTTGATGGTTTATTTTGTCAAAGGCTGCAGAGAAATCAGTGTAGATTGCATCAACCTGTAGGCGTGCTTGTAGAGATCGAACTATAAAAGAAGTGTACCAGAGTAAGTTTGTTGCAGTTGATCGTTTCGGCATGAATTCGTGCTGAGTTTCTGAAATGTAGTTGTTGCTGTTGTGTTTCAAGAAATCCAGAACTATAGTTTCAAATAATTTAGATACGGCACTTAGTGCAGCTATACCACGATAATTGGATACATCGGCTTTGTTTCCCTTGAAACTGGGAAGATAAATGATTTTTTACAGATATTTGGAAATGTTCCTGATCTAAGAGAAATATTGAACAACATCGACAGTGGAATAAGAAGACTCTTTGAGCACTTTTTTAATATTAATGAAGGAATACCATCCGGTCCAGCTTTGGAAGATGATTTCATCTTAATACACGCTTTTTCAACCATAGCAGCTGTTATGAAAGGGTGAGAACTAGTTGGAGAGCGGCTAGGAACATTGATGATAGCTTTGGAGATCTGATCACTCGGAAGAATTTCATTGGAAAATACACTGCTGAAATGTCGTTGAAAAAAGTAGCAAATATCAGATATCGCCGATGATTCAACATCATCAAGAAACATCTGATCGGGTAGTCCTGATTCTTTCCTTTGTTCGTTCACGTGGTTCCAAAATCTTTTAGGGTTGATTTTTAGATTATTTTGTACTCGAAGGAGGTAGCATCGTATAACATTCTGTTTAGTCGTTTATAGCGGTTGTTAAGGTAGATATAGTGAGATCGCAATTGAAGCGAAGGCCGTTTAGATAATTTTCTTAATGCAGACCGTTTAGCGCATTTACAATGTTTCAAGGTCAGATTTGCCCATGGGGGATGTATCGGTTCACGACGAATTTTTTTTGGTATAAATTGATCGATGGAGTATGAGATTACATGAGACCATAACATAGCAGCAGAGTTGCAGTCGCCACTAGAAAATAAGTTTTTCCAGTTCAACGACAGCAGAAACTGGTTCATAGCATCGAAATTTCCATTTTCGAAATCGTAGTATGTCGTTTCGGAAATGATATTGAAAACGACGGGCGTGTCTTCTGGTATAGTGATTTGAAGGGGAGGGTTATGGCGACAAGTTTTAACTAGTGGAGAAGGTGCAACGGTTATGGAACATTTATCCGATAATTCATAACTGACAAAACATAGGTCCAGAAGCCGATTGTTGCTGTTGTAGTAATCGTTCAGTTGAACTAACCCAGCAGTATTGTAATCATCCAGGAGTCGTGATGTAATATTCGTTTTGGAAGAAGATGTAGCATCTGAGTGAAGATATTTACAAGAGCCGTGAATCCATTTAATGCCTGGTTGATTAAAGTCTCCCAAAATAACGATTTTGTCGTTTAAACTCATTCGATCGCTTATCGACAAAAGTGAACATAAGTGTTGTTCAATCATGTCAGAATCATTCACGCGATCAGGCGGAAAGTAAAGCACACACATGTATAACGTATGATGCGAGAACAAAAGAGCAATCCAAACTTGCTCAACATTGCCACAGTTTGAAAAAGTTATCAAGCGCGAATTGAATTTGGAACGACAGGCAATCAAAATACCTCCGCCTAGGTACTTTTCATAGAAAAGTTAGTTTCGCTTTTAAATTTGATCTCGATACGACTTTCGGTATCGGAGTTAAAGTGTGATAGGTAAGGACCGGTTCCCAGTTCCAGGTTCCAAAAGTATCGGATATTGTGGTCAAAAGCTTCAAAAAACGGAACTCGTTTAATTTCTTTACCGATGGTTGAACCGATTTGCACGAACTTAGATTCGACTGAGTGGTCATAAGTTCCTATAGGCAGTTTAATTTCATCTGAATTTAAATTCCGGGTCCAGAGCTACAGGAAGAACTGTGTTTGAAATTACAAACCGTCATATGAAACGACGAAGCAAAAAAATCTCCTTAATTTGACATAGCACTGTTCCAATGTATAAGTTTCTTATTTTTATTCAAGATTAAATAAAAATCTTTTGGCTAAATTATCAATATCAGAAAGGCGTCATCCCACCATTAGGTGGATTAAATGAATTAAAACAGGTTTTAACGTTCTAATTATCAAGAGGTCAATGATGCGTGGGTTTTTTTTTATTATTTTGTGTGAGTGGGAAAATATGGAAATCTTTTCACACTGTTATTTTCAATCTTTTTATACTGTTATTTTCCAGACCAAAAAATTGATAATCAGTTAGTCAACTTGTCAACAGGCTACCATTAATACGCAGGTAGTCAGAGAGTTGTCCTTGAATTCTACCAACTGTAAGATTTTTTGGTAGAAATTAATGAATCCTTGCTATGTGATGTTACACGGTGCAATTCATTACTTACTCATATTTGCAAATAGACAAAGTACCGTTTCTTTCAAAACTGAAGCAAACAGTTTTAAAAACCGTCAAAATTTACTAAACCTTTCATAAAAATTTTCCAAACAAATTGAATTAAAAGTGTTTTCTAATTTCCAGTTTCGGACCATTGTGCACTATCAGGTCGCATCGGTTCGAATAGATAAAACTATATGTTTGAGATAGTTGGTGGTCGAAACTTTAATAAATAACGAACAATATATAATTTTCCTTGTTTACCAAGCCGTACTCATAGCTTTCCCTAACAGAGACGACAATATCGTATTCATTAGATCTCTTTGCATTTCACATAGAATGGACGCGACTATTTAAACTAAAATAAGCCTCTTCACACAATCGAAATTAGTATTGAATCGACTTGCATTCTGTGCGGTTCGTTTGAGCCGTAGAAATGGATTCCATGCTCATCAGCTTTCTGTGGATTTTTATGCGCCGTTCGCCTAGCGTGAGAGGTAACGTTTTTGTCGGAGTTCTGCTGATTTTTCCCACTCAAGATGCTGAACGACCTCGATCATCGAATACTGGATGGTTTTTATCAGGGGTGACATTATTATTTGGCCTTCTGTTTCTACAGACTTCGCAGCCGATTAGTACTACGATATTATTGACACTAAGAATCCTTCCAGGTTGGGACTCAAACATACGACAACTGGTTTGTAAGACCAGCGCCCTATGCATTGAACCACCAATCTTGTTTGTGCAAGAACTCGTACAAAAACTATGGCGTTTTTAAATGAATTATGTTGACACAACACCTCTCATCACCAACATAAACAAAATAAGAGTCATTAAGGGGTTTTGGTACCTCTTGGGTACCGGTTTGTGCAAAAGTACACATGACTAAATTTACTTATTTTTACGTTTCGCATTCAGCTCATCAGTGCATTAGCAGATTATGTTGATCTGCTAATGCCACGTCGCGGATCAACATAATCCGCTAAGCAGACGTAAAGTACTTGCTACGTACAAGTAGCTTGCTTAAGTCCTTCCTGCACGGAACGACCGAAATCAGCATTTTCGCGAAAAATTTAGTTGATTTGCTGATTTTAGTTAGTTATTTTTTGAGACAACTAAAAAAATCTTACTTTTGCTGATTTAGATTTTTTATTCTCATTCCCTTAATAATAATAAAATAAATTAAACGTGCTGTCATTTCTTAGCTAAGGCACATTTCATTTCCATTCAACTAATTTTTTAGTTGAATTAAAGAAACAAAATGTTGTTTTCAACCAATACGAATGGTTGAATTGGCTTCTGCAATCTGCAGCTATATGGCGCCCTGTCACCGAAACGGTAACACCGTAATGACTACTAGCCACTAGATGGCACACTACTGCCGAAAAAATTTCAGACGCGGTTGTCTTTTCTATATTGGCAGGTATAAATACGATGTTGTATTGGAGAAAAAGACATAAACGAAACATAAACATCTTTTTGATTTTTTTTCTTCTAAATCACTGTTTTCTTCATTCTCACTGAAAACTTTGCGCACTCGGAAAACAAAAACCGAATACAAGTAGTACACTGGACGGCGCAGCTCGGATGGTTTGAAGATACAAAAAAACTTCATCACAATTAGAGTGAAACATTCGAAATTCACTTCACTGTTCCGCGTAAAAACATTATTACGCACAATCGCTTCAAGTGCGCACAAATTCTGAATAAATACGATTTCCACTAACAGTTTACGACATTTTTACATATCGGTTTAGAAATTTAAATAAAGATATATCGAACACATGCGAAAAACATCAAAACAATTTTCAAGCAGTTTCAATAAGACTGTCCTTTTTAGCTTTTTAATGGATTGTTTTGCTTTGACACTTCTCATGAGTTTTTGGCTAATAAACTTGTTAATAATACCCATTTCAGTTTTGTTTTCTTTGTGCTGTCCTTCAGTAATGATGGTGATAGATAAATAGAAACAAATTTTCTGATTTTAATAACAAAATTAGTTGTCAATGAGAATTTTGTGTTGGATTGAAATATTGCTGGTTTGTGTCCAGGATATTCACCAACAAAACACATTCTCTAAAAATAAGAGTTTTTTCAGCAAAGTAAATTCTCAATTTTAACTAATTTTATAGTTATTTTGGAAATTTTGTTGTTAAAATCAACTAATTCAAAAACAGTAATACGAATTAGGCGCAGAGCTAATTTCGGTCGTTCCGTGTATATATAAAATTATGCTGAACACGCTCCTAATTAACAGACTGTACTGGGCCATCATGAGGCAAGCGCTTCGCCAACGCTAAGGAAGTAACATCGAAGAAAGATATGAAGAAAAATGGATTTACACGCAAAAAAATGTTGCTCCAAAGACCTTTAGAGTAGTGTTAAGAGGAAGGAGGTTCATGCATTTACTTATAGTATGGAGTAAAGCGAACATGGAAAAAGATAACTAATATCTTTGATTTGATTGTCTGAATGTTTGGAGATGATCAGTTGAAGGTGTGAATTTGACGAATATTGTCTTACGATGCAATTTGATTTCGTACACGCTTCAGAATAGCGGGCCATAATAGCCTGTTCGCACTATACCGGGACGACCGGGACGTTTTTTTTCCTTATCGGCGATGACTGAGCTGCCGGCGTGTGTATGTATTGGAATTCCGGATCCGGGATAAAATCCATTTGGTTGCCACCGATATTCCTCGCCGAGTTTTTTCCAGCGCCGACGGTGCGAAAAACTCGGCGAGGAATACCGGCGGCAACCAAATGGATTTTATCCCGGATCCGGGATTTCAATACATACACACGCCGGCAGCTCAGTCATCGCCGATGAGGAAAAAAAACGTCCCGGATAGTCCCGGATGGTCCCGTCCCGGTATAGTGTGAACAGGCTATAACAGTCCCCAATATACATACACTGAGCTAAATTCTCACTCTCACATTATATGATATTCTAATGATTTTTCACTATTAGCATTTCCTTTGATAGCTACAAAGTGTATTCAACATCATGTCAAATATATAACATAATATTTTGAAACATAAAACTCTTCGTAACGTTATTTTTACACGATTTTCATATAACGAATGAAATTTCCAGTCTGAGTCAAATTTATTGGCGCGCCCTATAACCATTACTAAGGAGTGTATCGATAAGTAGTTCAAACATTCATTCAAACAGTTATTACTCTGAAATGGCTTAATTTTTCGCAGCGTGTTTTGCGGTGACATGTTTGTTTATCTGTCAATAACAACTGCGCAATCGATTGGTTTCGGTACGGTTTATCGTTTCAATGATGAGTCGAATTGATCCGGAAACGCGAAAGAAAATTCTGCACACTTGGTGATCAGAAAGTGGTGTCACGTACAACGAAAGTGCAAAACGGGTGAAAGTGCACCACACCAGTGTCAAATATATTATCGAGAAGTTCGGTAAGACCCTTTCCATGAAGGATTTGTCCCGATCCGGTAGGAAAACGGGTCCCAGCCAGCCCGGCCGGGACTTAAAAGTGGTTGAGTACATCAGGAAAAACCCATCGGCGTCGACGCGGGATTTTGGACAAAGCATGTTCAACACCAGCATCGGGATGATCCAACGGATCAAAATTCGGAACTCTCTGAAAACGTACAAGAAACAGAAGGTGCCGGAAAAGTCCTTGGTACAGCAAGTTCAGGCCAAAACAAGAGCGCGAAAACTGTATAACCGGATTCTACAGAATAAAGACGGAAGCATCTTGATCGACGACGAAACCTACGCCAAGGAAGACTCTCGAGCGCTGCCCGGACCGCAATATTATACGAAATTGGTGTACCAGGACCTGGACGACGCTGACACCACGGTGGCGATGGAAAAATTTGAGCAGAAGGTGTTGGTCTGGAAAGCAATTTGTACCTGTGGTTTGCGGTCGTCGATTTTCTTCATAAAGGGCACAATTAACGCCAAGGTGTACGAGGAAGAATGTTTGAAGAAGAGAATGCTGCCACTGTACAGAAAGCATAAGGCTCCTCATCTTTCTTGCGCTAATTCCTTTCTACAGTGGTTGTCAAAAAATAATGTACAATTCGTGGAAAAGGACATAAACCCACCAAACTGCCCGGATCTTCGGCCAATTTAAAGGTATTGGCCAATTGTCAAGCGGCACTTTCGGAAGGAAGGTACAGTGTCCCAAAACATGCAGGAGTTAAAAAAACTGGACAGCTGCCACCAGCAAAGTCACAAAAGTAACTGTGCAGAATTTAATGAAGAACGTCAAGTCCAAAGTGCGAGCGTTTCACAGAAACTAGGATTTTCTTCAATTTAATCACTGAAATGCATAAAAATGTAATTTTTCTACAATATATCGAAAACTGATGTCAAAATGTTTTTTTCGCTTTTTTATTCAATAATCAATGTTGCTAACTACATTTCGATACACTCCTTAGACATCCACACAACATACATTGAAACAATTTATGAAGCGCATATTTTATTCACTTAGAATTAATATAGATAGGTTTATCTATACCATATGACTAGTTTCATAAAATTTATATTTAACTTTTGATGGAGGTCATCCCAGTTCTATATAGCAGTTATATATAGATCAAATGATTGCTATTTGATTGACATACAAGATTCAAATTAATTAAAATACTGGGATAATGGTGCTTAAGATAATCAAAAACAATAAAAATAATTGTCTTATAAAACACTTGTTATATTCTTTGTATGTAAAGAGTTTCATTTTTTTTTCAATAACTATTGGAATATGAGTTAAAATTAAATTATTAAGATTTAAATTGGGCGTTAAGCCACAAGTGGTGACTTTTCAGCCCTATATATATATATATATATATATATATATATATATATATATATATATATATATATATATATATATATATATATATATATATATATATATATATATATATATATATATATATATATATATATATATATATATATATATATGATTTGGTTATAACCATTAGGACATCATTTGCTTCCGCAATTCTGAGATTTTTGTGTAGGGAAAATTCTAAACCTACTTGTATTGTGTTATGGGAAAAAGGAACTTATATATTAACTTACTAACTAATACAGAGAGCGAATCGATTCAATTGAAGATTGCATCGATTTTTGTCGGAATTTGCTTATAATATTATGTGACATTACATCTAATGGTTCTATATTTGTGAGTCTATGTAACTCATTTGTACTAAACCAGGGAGGACGCTTCAAAATCATTTTCAGAATTTTATTCTGAATCCTTTGAAGCGTTTTCTTCCTGGTGGAACAACAACTTGACCAAATTGGTACTTCATAAAGCATGGTCTGAAAATTTGTTTATGAATTAACAATTTGTTTTTCAGACAGAGCTTAGAATTTCTGTTCATAAGAGGATATAAACATTTAAAATATTTATTACACTTTGCCTGGATTCCTTCAATGTGATCCTTGAAAGTGAGTTTTTTGACATACATTAAACCTAAGTATTTAGCTTGATCAGACCATGTCAATTCCAATCCATTCAATTTGAGAATGTGATTATTGTTTGGTTTAAGAAAAGAAGCTCTTGGCTTATGAGGAAAGATAATTAATTGTGTTTTTGCTGCATTTGATTAATTTTCCATTTTGACAGATATTCACTGAAAATATTTGAACTTCTTTGTAGGCGACTGCAGATCACTCTTAGATTTCTACATGTGGCTAACAGACTTGTGTCGTCACAGAATAGCGATTTCTGACAACCAACGGGTAGATTTGGAAGATCAGAAGTGAAAATATTATACAGGGTGATTTTTTAAGAACTTGAGAACTTTTTTAAACAATAAAACGCATAAAATTTGCAAAATCTCATCGGTTCTTTATTTTAAACGTTAGATTGGTACATGACATTTACTTTTTGAAGATAATTTCATTTAAATGTTGACCGCGGCTGCGTCTTAGGTGGTCCATTCGGAAAATCCGCTTTTTTATCGACAAATTTTGTTCAGCGATGAGGCTCATTTCTGGTTGAATGGCTACGTAAATAAGCAAAATTGCCGCATTTGGAGTGAAGAGCAACCAGAAGCCGTTCAAGAACTGCCCATGCATCCCGAAAAATGCACTGTTTGGTGTGGTTTGTACGCTGGTGGAATCATTGGACCGTATTTTTTCAAAGATGCTGTTGGACGCAACGTTACAGTGAATGGCGATCGCTATCGTTCGATGCTAACAAACTTTTTGTTGCCAAAAATGGAAGAACTGAACTTGGTTGACATGTGGTTTCAACAAGATTGCGCTACATGCCACACAGCTCGCGATTCTATGGCCATTTTGAGGGAAAACTTCGGAGAACAATTCATCTCAAGAAATGGACCGGTAAGTTGGCCACCAAGATCATGCGATTTGACGCCTTTAGACTATTTTTTGTGGGGCTACGTCAAGTCTAAAGTCTACAGAAATAAGCCAGTAACTATTCCAGCTTTGGAAGACAACATTTCCGAAGAAATTCGGGCTATTCCGGCCGAAATGCTCGAAAAGTTGCCCAAAATTGGACTTTCCGAATGGACCACCTAAGACGCAGCCGCGGACAACATTTAAATGAAATTATCTTCAAAAAGTAAATGTCATGTACCAATCTAACGTTTAAAATAAAGAACCGATGAGATTTTGCAAATTTTATGCGTTTTATTGTTTAAAAAAGTTCTCAAGCTCTTAAAAAATCACCCTTTACAAGATTGGAGCTACGCTCGAACCCTGCGGAACACCGGCAAGAATATTAAAAATTCCATCATTACCAGGAGCCTTCATGTTTTTAAGTTTCCTTATGAATGATTTAATTTCATCAAAATTCGTCTCAATAATGTCATCGTGTGATAACACTTGGGTTGAAATATGATAGGACTCACAACGTTCAAATTAAAATTGTGTACACTCTCGAACTGCTGAGCAAGTTTTTGAGCTTTTTCGCCATTTGTAAGAAGTATTTGATTTCCTTCCTTGAGAGCAGGAATTGGTTTCTGAGGTTTCTTAAGAACCTTAGCAAAGGCTATAGCAGGATAAGCATGTGAAATCTGCCCCCAAAGGGAATTCATATTGTTATACCACATTCGAAAGGTCATAGACTGTAAACTATTTTCTCAAAGTTTCAACCCTTTAACTGCCATATTGACGGAACTAGGGTGGTTCTATTGATTTTTATTTTATTCGATTTTTGAAGAAACTGCTTCTCCGAAAAATTTGAAAAAAATCAGGCATGTTTAAGGCATTATGGGGATGCTTTGCAATTTTTTTCAAAATTTTTGAAGATGTATTTCTTTTATTAAAAAATACTAGAAAATTTTGAAACATATTTTTTCCCTCTTCCAATTTTTGCACCACCCTGGATTTTTTAGTGATAAATACAGAATTTTTGGACATGTTAAAGTAGTATGTTTCCATATTTTTTAAAAATGTGGACGACCAAAATATTTCATTTTTTCTAAAAAATTAATAACAGTCGACCATGCGTCCCCATCGAATTCTAAGAGAAGGAAACGCATGGTGCTTTGTTCTAGTAGTTTATGATGCAACTCAAGCGCAAGGCTTAGAAATCAAAGTAACGAAAAGAAGGAAATGAGTATCAACCTTTGCATAATACATACACGATCATACTTCGGGTACAACCTAGAAAGCTACAAAGCGAGAACTTACTGGTATGTGGTTCATATATGAATGGTAGTAATACATGAACGTCGCGAGTATCACACATATGAAATTCGGTTATGGCAGTCAAGAACTAGAGCTAGTGTCAGTTTTTATGTGTTGCTGATGGATGTAATGAAAGAATAATGAAAGAAAGAATGAAAATTTCATTACAGTGTCAAAAGTAATCATAAAGATATGTTATCGAGGGATGTGTACAGTTTTCTGGAAAAATGTATAATAAAGATAAAGTTGGAGTTTTGTGTTTGAAAACTTCAATCGAATATCTTTATGATGGTTTTCATGGTTTGTAGACTGAGAGCGCTGTATATTTTTTATTTATTCTAAAATTTGAAACAACAGCAGATATAAAAAAATAGTGATGCGTTATTTTTCATTTTTGAGTTATAACCTTTGCATAATTTCAAATCAAGCATTTATCGACCATGTCTATTAAAAAACTTGATTCGCTGAATCGATCTCTTTAATTTTTGGGTATATTGTGTAGAAAGCTCCATATTTTCCAGAAAATATCTGAGAATACATAATTAACTCAGTAAGTGATTTTCACTCTCAGAGGAACGCTTCCAGGTTTTTACAGGTTTAATATGGTCAAATATCATTGAGCTTCGTGATATGCTGGTGTAAATGAGAAAGATTTATTCGTATTTTTGTTCAAATTGCGAACAGGAAGTTCTAATAAGATAATATTATCAATCCTTGGATTGGAACGAGTGCAATAAGTATCGGAATATAGTAGCTCTGGAACAGAAGCTTTTGAAAAGGATGTTCTGCCAAGTAATTTTGGATTTAAAGCTTTATCACGAGATGACCCAATTGAGACACACAGATCACAAAAAAGCTATTCGGGCTGATAATAAGTCTTATTTTTAAAAGCTTACAAGTACTATATCGAGTACACTACAAATTCGACTGGATATTTGGGAATCCAGCGCCGTTGCTGTGAATGCGTTATTGGCAATAGAACTGTTGGTTGCTGTTCACACGAGGCCGCCATTATTCACTACCTCTCCTTATGCTCGGTTTTTATCCAGAATTGTAAGACCGGCGAAAATATTGTCAGAAATGCTTAAATCAGAACAGCTACCAAGTGAGGTTGATAATTCTATAGAATAAACGAAAAGAATCAGAGAGAAAATGTGTGCATTGAAACAGCAATGTATTTTTATAACATTTTTATCCCATTTCCTATTTAAATGAAAAATACAGTCAATAATTTTCAGAAATTTTTTCGTGACCTTTCTTACATGAAACTTCTTAATCATTTCATAAAGACAAATGAAGTTTCAATTTAATAATTGACCCTTTTGAGTCTTAGTTCTGACTCCTACTGCGTCCATTAGTTCATCCAATAGCAAAATTTTATTAAAAATGATGTGCTGATAAAAAAAACTCCAAGTGGGTTATGAAATCAACCTCAAAATGTATAAAAATTTCAACTTATTTTAAAATTTATAGCAGTTCATCGTTTGGTTTAAATAATATGAAATTTAAAAAATAAGAGGAATATGCTTTATTAAACTCAAATTGATGTGACTATATTAGTATTATATTAGGATAAGAATTCTATGTAAAAGTGATGCTACGGCGAAGAACAACTTATGTAAATTGCCTCAAGAAATAAACGTATTTATGGAAAAACAATTCTAAGAAATCGATTCCAACCTTCATCAGTGGCCACTTTTGTTTGACACCAATATAAAAAAGAAAAAATTAAATTCACTGCTGTTTCAACTCGCTATGTATTAAGTGAAATGTACAGAGCTGGCAAAAAGAAACCGCGTTGTACGAGACCCAACAGTGCAAAACGATTTGACCATCTCATGAAACACTATCGAATCATCGAATTATATACAGTCACTCGCTCTAGTTCTTGACTGCCGTAACCGAACTGCATATGTGTGATACTCGCAACGTTCATATATTACTACCATTCATATATAAACCACATACCAGTAAGTTCTCGCTTTGCAGCTTTCTAGGTTGTACCCGAAGTATGATCGTGTATGTATTATGCAAAGGTTGATACTCATTTCCTTCTTTTCGTTACTTTGATTTCTAAGCCCTGCGCTTGAGTTGCATCATAAACTACTAGAACAAAGCACCATGCGTTTCCGTTTTAAGAGAACTTTATGGGAACGCATGGTCGACTACTACTAGAAACTGCTAAGATAAAGCACCATGCGTTTCCTTCTCTCAGAATTTGATGGGAACGCATGGTCGACTGTTATTGATTTTTTAGAAAAAATTAAATATTTTGGTCGTCCACATTTTTAAAAAATATGAAAACATACCATTTTAACATGTCCAAAAATTCTTTATTTATCACTAAAAAATCCAGGGTGGTGCAAAAATTGGAAGAGGGAAAAAATATGTTTCAAAATTTTCTAGTATTTTTTAATAAAAGAAATACATCTTCAAAAATTTTGAAAAAAATTGTAAAGCATCCCCATAATGCCTTAAACATGCCTGATTTTTTTCAAATTTTTCGGAGAAGCAGTTTCTTCAAAAATCAAATAAAATAAAAATCAATAGAACCACCCTAGCTCCGTCAATATGGCAGTTAAAGGGTTGAAACTTTGAGAAAATAGTTTACAGTCTATGACCTTTCGAATGTGGTATAACAATATGAATTCCCTTTGGGGGCAGATTTCACATGCTTATCCTGCTATAGCCTTTCCAGAAAGGTTTAGAATATAGCTTAATTTGTTCAACTTCTTTAGCGAAATTTTCATTTCGCAAAACAATAAATCTATGTTTAATATCTTTTTGTAAATATTTAACTATGTTTTACATAGCAGGAACACGAGAACGTTGATATTGACGTCGACGAACATTCTTCAACCGAATGAGCAGTTGAAGATTGTCATCGATGATAGGAGAATTTAATTTAGTTTGAGCTTTGGGAACTGAAAGATTTCTAGCTTCGATAATAAAATGATTTAAATTATCAATTGCTGTGTCGATGTCCGCAGAATTTTCTGAAATAGTTTCATGATCCACATGATTTTCAATGTGAGATCTGTAATCCAACCAATTAGCTCTATGATAGTTGAATATAGAACTAATTGGATTAATTATAGCTTCGTTGGAAAGTCTGAATGTTACAGGAAGATGATCTGAGTCAGCATGTGTAATCGGTTCACTACAAATGTGACTTTGATCCGTTAGAACCAGATCAATTGTAGACGGGTTTTTAACGGAAGAGAAACAAGTAGGATTACTGGGATGAAGAACTGTGAAGTAACCAGCTGAGAGTTGATTATGAAGTATTTTACCATTACTGTTATTTTGCCTACAATTCCACTGGACATGCTTAGCATTTAAGTCCCCTATTACGAAAAATTTCGATCGATATCTTGTGAGTTTTTGCAAATCGCCTTTAAAGAAATTTAATTGTTCGCCGGTGCATTGCAATGGCAAATATGCTCCAGCGATGAAATAAATTCCATGAATGGTTTCAACTTCGATTCCCAAGCTTTCAATAACTTTAGTATTGAAAGAAGGTAAAATTCGATGTTTAATTTGCCGTTGGACAAAAATAGCAACTCCACCACCCATTCCAGTAAACCTGTCAAATCGATGAACCACATAATGTGGATTACTTTTCAATTTGACATTTGGTTTAAGAAAAGTTTCTGTCACAATGGCAATATGGATTTTGTGAACTTTGAGAAAATTATAAAATTCATCTTCACTCGATTTCAAAGATCGAGCATTCCAATTTAAAATATTCAAATAATTATTTAACATCACTGTTAAATTTTAAATTCATTATAATATTATTTGCAAATTGCCATCCGATTTGAAATGCTTCAAAAAGTGATGAAGTCGAATTCATTCGGATGTTCATTTGAAAAAGTTGATCTTGTAGGTAGATCATTTTATTTTCAGTTATATCGCCTAAATCAACTTCATTTAAAGAAGCGAATGGCATGGAAGGAATATTTGTAGGTATACTGCCCGTAGAAGAAGATGATTTGGCCGATCTACCTATTAATAAATTGTTTTCGTTAGAAGATGAACTGCAAGGCGGTCCTGTGTTTTGATATACAGTTATACTAACATAACTGAAATTAGAAGAAGATGATGACGAGGTCGATCTACCTGTCAATAAATTGTTTTCGTTAGAAGAGGAATTGGCAGGCGTACCTGTTTTTTGTTTTGAATTCGAAGAAATAAGTGCCTTAGAAGAATTAGGCGTGGCATTTGTAACGGTTATTTGATTTTCAGGTATGTTCTGTAAATTTAAGGTCGTTGATTTGACTTGTTGTCTAAGTGAACGAGCGTTTAAAATTTTTCCCTGACAGGACATTTCAAATAATTTGATTTATGATTTCCATTGCAATTTGAACATGAAAATTTATCAGTGGTTTCATTCATTGGACAAACGTCTTTCGAATGCGATTTACCACAATTCAAACACCGTATATCCATATGACAATTTTTGGTTCAATGGCCGAAGCCTTGGCAACGACGACATTGCGTTAAGTTTGCAATACGATTATGCCGTTTATAATGTTCCCAATGAATTTTAATGTGGGAAATGAAACGTACATTTTCTAAAGTTATCAAATTGTTTACATCACTTCGATTGAAGTTTATTAGGTAGAGTTCATGGGAAATTCCAGAGCGTGGTTTAGAAGTACCATTCGCTCTTTTTTTTTCATAAGTATTACTTGGGAAGAGGCAAAACCATGCAATTTTTTTAGTTCATTTTTAATTTCATCAATACTTTGATCATTTGATAAGCCTTTCAAGACAGCCTTGAAGGGTCTGTCTGATTTTATATCATATGAATAAAATTTATGAAGTTTATCGGTCAAATATCGGATAAGACGTTCATAATCCTCCAATCCATCAACCAAGACTCGACATTCTCCTCTTCGTCCGATTTGAAATGAGACTTTTACTTCCGGGAGAAAAGTAGAAAGCTCAGTACGGAATGCTTTGAAGTCGGAAATCATCACCGTCACTGGTGGCATAGATTGATGTTTCTTCCCAGAACGACAAGCGTCCATTTTGGGAATTTTTGAAGAATTTTCTTCTATGTCGCTACAATCGGATTCAGGAAGAATCTTGTAAATATTGTTAGACGGCATAGGATCAGCGGAAGGGAAATCCGTCCGTTGTCTTTTATTTTTACATTCAGATTCTATAAGATCGTGAATGTTATTAGAAAAATGTTGAATAACGGATTGTGATTTATTCCGTATTGAATTATTTTTAGCTTGTTGCCTTTCCGGTTGGACGCAAGCATTTTTGAAATGAATGGAATTTTGAATTTTGAAGTTTGAATAATAGTTCTTTGAATAGCTAGCCTTAAAAAAGGCTGATTAATTTCTTAGTCACTCTAATATCACTCTTTGTATCACTTAGTCACTCTAATATCACTCTTTGGATAGCCTTTAGAAAGGCTGACTAATTGTTAGTCTTTAAAAAGACTGTTAGTGATTCAGGTAGCCTTGAAAAAGACTGAAGCCTTGAATCAATGAAACTCTAGGTAGCCAGAAAAAATTTTCAGGAGTAAAGAGCTATAAGCGTGCGGTGCGAACGACTGTTCAACACCGACTGATAATGAAAATTTATTTTAATATTTCAACTACACTTACTTCTTTGGAACTGGCTGATTTCATCGGATATTTACTGTTACCAGACGAATCAGATTCACAACGAATCGGAAACTACTACTCGAGGATTTGAGCTATACTAGTCGTTAGTTTTGTAAGGGAGCACCTCCTGATATTTGCGAAGGAGAAGTAGGATCCCGAAACTATAAATAGAAAATCCAAATCCTCTTATTAGACAGACAGAGTGATGAGACGTACCGGGTATTTATTTCATAATCCGTTAGGGCATATCCTTGAACAAAACTGAATGAGCTGTCTTGTAAGCGATTTAAAATAACGGAACTTCTTTAAAAAAACTGTCTGCAGCAGTTGATGAATATCGAGGACACAACTTCTTCTTCAGCTCCAACCAGTACGATTCACAACTATTCTTTCGTAAAAATAAACTCCATTAGATGTCTAAGCTAAAAAATTATTTCTTGTTATTTTCTTCAGCTTAAGAAAACAGTGTCTCGCTTTTTTTCTTGTTGCAGATTTGATGTACGCTTCCAATGAAAATTATAAGTTTTCACATGACTTTTATTAAACATAATCAGTATGCGATTGATACAAAAATGTAATGAATATCGGCTTTTCGCATAACTTGTATATGGTATTTTTATCAATATCATAAAGATTATGAAGATATAAAATTTAGTGAACATCATTTAGATTTTATGTAGAGTTCCATTAAAGGTCATAAGTTGTCATATGTCTTTTGTGAAATACCATCTGCGTACGATTCATAAGACATATCCAATGAATATGAATTATGTAACGAGTTAGGTTTAATCGGATTTCCATATACATTATATGGGATATTCTTATAACTTTCATTATGGTAGCGTCTATTTAGATTCAACGTACACTTTAAATAAAGATTATAAGTTTCCATATAACGTTATAAATTATATTCTGTATATGATTCATATGACAAATCTAATCATTATAAATAAGATTTTCATTTCAGTGTATGACCCATACGCACAGACGTAAGGAAAGTACGTGCCAGCAGTAAGGTTACCAATCATCGAAACGCTGACATTATAGCAGATATCCGACCATAATAGTTGCATCTGCCGAAACGACTTCAACATGTTCTGACAGAATAACTGTTTATACAACAGTTTAGGGCTAGGTTGTCATGTCTCACAAACATCCAGGTAATACAGGCTAGTCAATGCGATTCCAGAATTCAGGGAATTCAGTCAAAAATTAAGTTTAGCATATGAATTGTAATTCTTTTTAGAAACCTTACGATAAAACATAGCACTTAAGCATGTATTTATAACAGATCGGCTGAAAAGTTCGTATCTTTTCTATGAGAGGGCGCCACTAGAATTAAATCCATACCATTTTCAGTTAGTACCAACCTTCAAAAGATACGTGTATAAATTTGACAGCTGTCTGATTATTAGTTTGTGAGATATTGCATTTTAAGTGAAGCTACTTTTGTTATTGTGAAAAAATGGAAAAAAACGTGATTAATCCACCTAGCAGTGAGATGATACCTTTTTTTGTCAATCCGCATGTGTTTTTTTGCATGGATATTCTTAGGTGTTTTAGTTCTCATGACATTATTTTAATTATCGTCGTTTTAAACGGCAAATTGAGATTTTAATCATTCATTACCCTGTAATTTCGAATCTGCAAATCGTATCGAATTTCAATCTTAACGTGTGACATTCGATTGAACATTCCATGAGATGTCGAAGTAAGTTCCACTTTAGAGTTTTTTGTCATTATTTATGGTACTTCCAGAGCTGGTATTCAGGAACTAGCATGACCCAAAATGGCCATAAATTAATACGTCAAACAATTTACATCTTCTATATCGGTATGAATTTTAAAAATTCATCATCTGTAATTCCAGAATCGGATAAAATTCACCAATTTTGTATGGGACCTTAAGTCCTTTATTTGAATTTTTGTTTTTAAAGTTCGATTTGGCTTTTTTGAAAAAATGATTAAACTTTGAGAAACTGGATCCGGAGTTCTAAGATCGGTGTAGCCGAAATCAGATAAATTCACCTGAGGAGTGTGTAGACATCTTTGAGAAATTGTAGTGCGAATTAAAATTTGGGGGTACATTCCGATTCCAAAAAAGAATACCGCTTAAACTGAAATAAATTTATTTGGTAATCGACTATCCAAATTTGCAAACCCGATAAACCTGATTAATTATGTGAAATGGACATTTTTATACTAATCATTCTGTATCTCCTAAACCAGAAATCGGATCTGACTAATTTTTATAGGATTTTAAGACCTCTCATTGGAATCTTAGATGATTCTTAGATTTCATTTGAATCTTAGATCGGTTCAGCCATCTACGAGAAAAATGAATTGCATTATTTTAATTTCGTTTCACATGTCACCCTGTGGTTCCGAAATCAGAAGTCGGATCCAAATTTGGAAGTATACTAGTTTTCATATGAATCTGAATTTGTAGAAAACGGTTAAGCCATCTCCGAAAAAATTGAGTGAAATTATTTGTCACACACGCATTTGCTGATCTCGACGAACTGAGTCGTATGGCATATGGAAGTTATGTTCTTCCAGCTTTTATTGCTGTAAGTAGTTTAAATCAATATAATTATGGAATTACTTTCAACTCGAAAATGCTGATATCATCTGGTTTATAAATGCCATATTCGAACGATTATGTTGCCAAAAACGAACCGTGCTAAAATCGGTCCAAGGCAAATTGTCATGAAAAAGGATGCTGTACACAGTCTTTTGGGCACTTAGAAACAATTGTATGTCACAGTATAAAAATCGTGTTTTCCGTTGCTCCCAAGCATTTCTTTGTCATACAGTGCTCAAAACTTCTACTGCTGGAATAAGGGGAAAAGTCGTTTACACAAAAATATTGATATCTCCGTTAAAAAAGGACGGATTTTAACAAACTATGGCTTGTTGGATAGCTATTACCGTGCGGAATCTAAGTCTAAAAACATATTCTGTTTTCAAGGTCAATTGTGACAGATACTGCCAAAAAACTGAAAATTTTGACATAAAACTCCGTATAACTCAAAAAGTAAACATCCTATCTCAAAACCATTCAATAGCGTTTTGGGTGACGGGGAGACCTTTCATTTGCGACTAGTTTGATCAAAATCGGTCCAGCCATCTCTGAGATCTCGACCTCTTAGATGACAACACACATACAGACACACACACATACACACACACATACATACACACACACACACACACACACACACACACACACACACAGACATTTGCTCAGTTCGTCGAGCTGAATCGATTGGTATATGACATTCGGCCCTCCGGGCCTCGGAAAATTTTTCGAAAGTTTGAGCGAATTCTATACCTATTTTTTATATATATAAAAATAGGTAAAAGGAATTTCGTGTGTTGATGAAACACTACTTTTTGATGAAAAAAGTGCCGCCGATACCAAAAAATGGCTTGATGAGTGTTATCCAGACTCTGCACCGGGCGAAGCAACAATTCGTAAGTGGTTTGCAAAATTTCGTACTGGTCATATGAGCACCGAAGACGATGAACGCAGTGGACGTCCAAAAGAGGCTATTACCGATGAAAACGTGAAAAAATCCACAAAATGATTTTCAATTACCGTAAAGTGAAGTTGATCGAGATAGCTGACACCCTAAAGATATCAAAGGAACGTGTTGGACATATTATTCACGAATATTTGGATATGAGAAAGCTTTGTGCAAAATGGGTGCCGCGTGAGCTCACAATCGATCAAAAACAACAACGAATTGATGATTCTGAGCAGTGTTTGGAGCTGTTATATCGAAATAAAACCGATTCGATGTATAACAATGGACGAAACATGGCTCCATCACTTCACTCCGGAGTCCAATCGACAGTCAGCTGAGGGGACTGCACGCGATGAACCGAACCCAAAGCGTGGAAAGACTCAACAATCGGCCGGTAAGGTTATGGCGTCTGTATTTTGGGATTCGCATGGTATAATTTTCATCGACTACCTTGAAAAGGGAAAAACCATCAACAGTGACTATTATATAGGGTTATTAGAGCGTTTGAAGGACGAAATTTAAAAAAAACGGCCTCATTTGAAGAAGAAAAAAGTTTTGTTACATCAAGACAATGCACCGTGTCACAAGTCGATGAAAACCATGCTGAAATTGAACGAATTGGGCTTCAAATTGCTCCCTCATCCACCGTATTCTCCAGATTTGGCCCCCAGTGACTTTTTCCTGTTCTCAGACCTCAAGAGAATGCTCGCTGGTGAAAAATTTAGAAGCAATGAAGAGGTAATCGCTGAAACCGAGGCCTATTTTGAGGCAAAGGACAAATCGTACTACAAAAATGGTATCGAAAAGTTGGAAGATCGCTATAATCACTGTATAGCCTCTGATGGCAATTATGTTGAATAATAAAAACGAATTTTGGCAAAAAAATGTGTGTTTCTATTAAACGATACGAACTTTTCAGCCGAACTGTTAGATATATTTGATTAATGTTGACAAACACAATTAACCATCAAAGATAATATAAATAGCACACCATCTTCGCAGGGAGTTGTTGTTGACAATGTCACCTTACACAATGATACGACGAAAAATTTTAAAATATGGAAGCTATTTTGGACATGGTGTAGTTTGAGCCTTTCTCATATAGAAAGGTTATGCAATCACTTGAAAACCGACTAGTGAAAATTGGCCCGGAGGGCCAAGTGTCATATACCATTCGACTCAGTTCATCGAGCTGAGCAATGTCTGTGTGTGTGTGTGTGTGTGTGTGTGTGTATGTGTCAAATAACCTCACTAGGTTTTCTCGGAGATGGCTGAACCGATTTTGACAAACTTAAATTCAAATGAAAGGTCTCGTGGTCCCATACGGAATTCCTGAATTTCATCCGGATCCGACTTCCGGTTCCGGAGTTATAGGATGAAGTGTGTTCAATATTGTACACCGTCACTTAAACCGGCGAAACAAAACACGTAAAAAAATTTCTAAACTGGTCTCAAAACTACACAAATCGATTGTCATTATCAGTAGGCAACTAAACAAACCGATTCCGGCTATCCTGGTTCCCGGTATCCGGTTCCGGAAGTACCGGAAATAGTGGTTATATATACCAAAATAGATCTCACTCACTTTTCTCAGCGATGGTTTGACCGATTTCCACAAACTTAGATTCAAATGAAAGGTCCCGTGATCCCATATGGAATTCCTGAATTTCATCCGGATCCGACTTCCGGTTCCGGAGTTATAGGGTAAAGTGTGTTCAATATTGTCCACCGTCACTTAAACCGGCGAAACAAAAAACGTAAAAAAAATTCTAAACTGGTTTCAAAACTACACAAATCGATAGTCATTATCAGTAGGCAACTAAACAAACCGATTCCGGCTATCCTGGTTCCCGGTATCCGGTTCCGGAAGTGCCGGAAATCACTCACTTTTCTCAGCGATGGTTTGACCGATTTCCACAAATTTGGATTCAAATGAAAGGTCTCCCGGTCCCATACGGAATTCCTGAATTTTATCCGGATCCGACTTCCGGTTCCGGAGTTATAGGGTAAAGTGTGTTCAATATTTGGCACCGTCACCTAAACTGGCGGAACTAAAACCGTACAAAATGTTATAAACTGGACTCTAAATTGTTATTCCTTATCTTAGGGTCAATTGAAAGGTCTTATGGTCCTACCAAAAATTACTGCATATTTTCGGATAGAACAAGCATTTAAATCGTCATTTAGAGTGCGATGACAAAATTGTATAAAATCTTCAAAATTTGAATTAAAACTAGTAGAGTTTGTATGTCATGTTAGTTGATGGCCGTACGAACCGACTTTGATTATACCGGATTTTGGGTTCCGGTGCCGGAAGTGCATATAATAGTGAACCCACTTCGTTTTCTTAAGGATGACCTACACAATTAAAGCACTGTTTAATTCTGTATGTTATACTAATTAAGGCACAAACAATCTCTTGGTTTCTTTGAAAAATCGAAGAATAAATTTTTGAATAGAATACCACAATATTATACATGGGAAAGGCAGCGTTACACCACTAGGTGGATTAAAACAGGTTTTTATTATAAAAGATAGCTTTGCTTTTATTTTCATAATCCTTATTTCAAATAGTTTGTAATTGTTTGCTTACTTCATTACACACACATAAAACACGTCGTATTTGAGATGTAATATCTTTTGAAAAATGATTGCGAAAATTCAACCTCCTCTTAATTTTTCGTAATCCGTAGGTATCAACTGACTGCCAAATTTAAATTATTGTTTTTTTTTTTTTTGAAAAAAAATTACCAAAATGATATAATATCTTTGCAAAATACTTCTCCAATTAGTAATTTCATGTTATTATCATCAAATTTGTGCAATACAATTTACTTAACATCGGTTAAATCAAAAAGTTTGTTAAGTGGACCAAAATACATAAAGTGCCCAAAATATATGAGGTGGCCAAAATACCTCTGATACCCTATATGCTAGATGATTAGAATGATAGATGTTCTGAAAAAGTACTATTTGAACCGGATTAAATCAACTACTAACGGGCTTGTTCGTTGAAACAGTAAAAAACTTTACACTTTTGAGTTACGCAATATGTGCTGTCATTACTCGAAGTTGCTTGTTTAAGCCTGATATCCGTTAAAATAATTTTTCAAATTCTGCAATCACTCTCATTACGGACACTGAATGTGAGTACCCTTTTAGTGAGCCGGCAATGGAGCAATTAGTTTAAAATGAGTGTACATTGCTCATTCTTGCGAATCCACTTCGCCCTCACACCTGGCCACGAAAACCACTACTTTTGCATGGCATTTTCTCAGCAGTTGGCAATTGTCCTGACAGCGCAATCGGACTGCAACAGAAAAAATTCTCGCAATTAGTTTGATACGAAATTAAATACAAATTAATGTCAGCATAAATATTTCATACATTCACAAACCGCGTGGAGCATAAAAATTTAACTAAAAGTAATGAACGTGCCACTTCTGCTGACTGACAGTGCACACAGCCCAGTGTAGCGTGAGGATGGACGAAAAATTACACACGACTTGTTCCAAAAGGCAACGTGAAAAATTGTCTGATATTTTCATGCATATTTACATAGCGGAATGTGGAAACATTTGTTCCTTTTATACGGTTTACTCCCGGGGAATATGATATAAATCGATCAAAGTGAAGCAAATTATAGTATTGCATTTCAATTTTGTTCCAGTCAACGTGATTTATTCAAGATTATGTGCGGGATATTTTTTTGTGAAAGGTAATTTTACGCGGTTTTGGTTATAGACCAAAAATAAAAATGTTGTTCCGCTTTCTCCTATCGATCTCAATATAAATATAACAAACATGTATAAATTTTTCTGCGCAGTAAAATATGTGCCACCAACGACGCTCATTTGTGCGATTTCAATCATTTTTTGTATTGTTTATTCTGTTAGCTGGATTTACAGAGAAGTTCCCAACAACTCGATTCAACGGAGGCGTGGAAAATGGACCCCACAATAAAGAATATCAGAGCATATATACAACCTTCAGCCAACCCGTTAAAGTTGAAAAGCCATTTGATATGCATTTAGATTGACTCTATTCCATCATTAGAACTTTGAAAAGGAGTAAAAATTTCTGAAGTGCCCCCCATTTTTCACGAGGTAACCGATTTTACAATAAGTGTTATTGTTTTGTAGTATTAGTATCTACGAACATGTTTGTGAAATATTTCGTCGATATTCGAATTTTTTATACTATTTTTAGTTACATTAACATTTATATACCTTTTCATTGTAATGTTTCCTGAAACTCAAGTTCTCTTTCGTATTATACGAAACTTTGCAAATGCATAAACAACTATTTTTGTCATAGAATGAAGAAAAAGTTGTTTAAAAATGTTCAATTTTACTAAAATTTCTGCTTAAATTTTCCAAAGAAATCGATATTAAAGTACCTTCTTCACGCGATTTTTGTTTCTGTTAAATGCTAAAATGTTGCATATTTTATTGGTTTTCATGATCAACAAAAAAAATTTTGTGCTCAAATAGGGTTTTTGGAATATATGATTTTTTTTATACGCGCGCTATATGCAAAGTGCACCGCACGAGCGAATCGGTATGGTGCGGCAGGGTTCGGTAGGGTGCGATGACGTCGGTGTGATTGAAGCGAGTTGCGACAGGTTTGGACAAGTACTACAATACTACAATACTACAATTTAAAAAAGTTGAGATGAGAAAGGCAAAAAATCATTTTATATGCCTACTTGTCCAAACCTGTCGCAACTCGCTTCAATCACACCGACGTCATCGCACCCTACCGATTCGCTCGCGCGGTGCACTTTGCATACAGCGCGCGTATACAAAAAATCAAATATTTCAAAAACCCTATTTGAGCACAAAATTTTTTTTGTTGATTATGAAAACCAATAAAATATGCAACATTTTAGCATTTAACAGAAACAAAAATTGCGTGAAGAAGGTACTTTAATATCGATTTCTTTGGAAAATTTAAGTAGAAATTTTAGTAAAATTGAACATTTTTAAACAATTTTTTCTTCATTCTATGACAAAAATAGTTGTTTATGCATTTGCAAAGTTTCGTATAATACGAAAGAGAACTTAAGATTCATGGAGCATTACAATGGAAAGGTATATAAATGTTAATGTAACTAAAAATAGTATAAAAAATTCGAATATCGACGAAATATTTCACGAATATGTTCGTAGATACTTATACTAAAAACAATAACACTTATTGTAAAATCGGTTACCTCGTGAAAAATGGGGGGGGGGGGGCACTTCATAAATTTTTACTCAAAGTGTAAAAGATCAAATGGTTGAACTTGAAAAGTGTAAAGATCAAATAGTTTAAATGTTTGGAAGTATGCGGGTTTCAAGCAAGTTTTTGGGAACACAAGGTATCGAATGATGGACATTTTAATTCGACATCACTCTATCAGATGAAGTGAGAGTGCCTGAATATCTATTTTAAATATCAAAATGGTGCTCCGATTCAAAAACTGAATGATTTAGAACGTATTTGTTTTCCTTACAGTTTGCAAAAAGTCTATAACGGCATGTGTTCACGTTTGCGTTTAAAAAAATGGACAAAAATTGACGATTTATCATTTATCATTTTGGTAACCCATGAGTCAGCAGACAAAATTTGACAGCTCTATCAGTCGAAATCTAACCGTGATGCCAAAAACAGTGAAGCAACTTCATTTAGAAGAGTGCGCGTTCAAAGAAACCCAAGTCGGCTAGCCCGCCTTACGTCTCCCAGTTGCGTCCCATCAAGGATTTCTGGGCCAACCTAAAGCTTAAGATCTACTCCAACAATTTATCGCGAGAACTGAGGAGGAATTGATAAGGCGAAGAGGCGTGTGTTCCAATTTACAGCCGGAAGGCCGCTCTCAAGGGCGTAGAAATTTTTTCACTTAAGCGTAAATAATCACCTTCCATGAGAAATTTATCAAAATCAATTATCTGTGTTGGCTTAGATTATGTCCATCTCTAAAACCCGTTGATACAGCATGTGATTGTTTTCTGTAAGAATGCCCGGGATTTTTAAACTGACCAAATAGTAAACACATTAGCGGAAAAAGTCTTCCATTATTTAAAATCCCTGTAGCTCAAGAACTCAAGACGACGCTAGTAAGCAGGTGAAACTAAAAACTTGTGTAACTTTAGATCAGAATTGTTTAGCAAAGTGGTGTTCTCAATATAGTTTTTCAACAGTTATTGAACAAGTTTGTTGGAGAAGGACAAATAGAGAACTTAGTTTTTAGGGGATGCTAGTGAAGAACTGAAGTATTGATATGAATTAGCAATCGACATCTAAATTTTGCGGGTTTGGATAGAATAAAGGCTCGAACTTCACTACAACAGCTTTGATTACACACTAAATTTCTCTTTTGGTGTTAAGTGAATATTTTTGCGGTTACGATCCGTAAAATATTATTTTTACTGAACAGTACATAAAATTTATTCATCTTACAGTCAGCAGTCAAAGAACTATTTAATATCGATAAATCATATGTAAAATCTGAAAGTATATAGGTGGGTACAATTTTGTGGGCATTTCCTGAGCGGGTTTGACTTTGCACTGATCGCAAGCAGCTAGATATGGAAAGTCGTGTCCAGCAAACAACATTTGTTACACAACTATTGAATGGTGACAATAAGAGCTCTGAACTATTGTCATCATTAAGCTTCCGAGTACAAATGTGAAGCATTACTTGAAGTTGGTTCAGGTACAGGTTCAACAGAGAAATATATTTCAGACGTGCCGAAATACATGACAATAATATACAAACACTTTATTCGTTTTTGACTTCGAATCTAGGTACAATACATTACAATATATTTTACGGTTTTGGCCAGTGAACCTTATTTTGGTATATACATGTCCAGATTTCAGTTCAAATTCAATTTAGTCAAATAAGCCTGGCCCAGAATTACAAGACTTTAGTCTAGTTGCAGATCCCGAATTCAGTTCCAGGTCCATCATTCAGTTACAGAATTCAGACTCAAAATCCAGATCCAAAATCCCGGCGCAAAAATCAGTTTCAGAATCCAAGTCCAGAGCTCAATTCCGGTATTTAGTTCCAGTTGCAGTATTCAGCACTAAGTCTAGAATTCAGTTTCAGAATCCAGGTAATCTATCAACATTGTGAAGCATCGAAGGTATTATTTTTAGAACCAGTACTCCGAATTAGAGAGACTCCGAATTAGATGAAACTTTGTACATATTAACTGAAAACCATTAATTTCTAACTTATAGAGAGATAAATTAGACATTCAACTCAGTGTAACTCGAAAAGTATTACTTGCACAAAAATGAGATCAAAGAAAAATACTAGGGAATGCAAGGATATTATTCAGTATCTCATACATTACATCAAGAATAATCAAAATAATACAAATTATAAAAGCTTAGAGCTTAGTTTTCAAGACTTTATTTGCATAATACTACCACATTAAAATATTACGTATGAATTTAAGTTAGTGAAAATCAATTCAAACATATTTAAAAAAATGTAGATAGCTCCATTTTTAAGATTTTGGCCACTGTTTCCAGAATTTCGTATCATTAAGCCATAATATGAACTATAAACTGTAACAGTCTTAAGCCCAATTTAAAAGAAATTCCAAACATTTCTGCACTTTCGATTTAAATGGTGGTTTGAAATAATTAACGGGTCCAGTATAATTAAAAACATTTCGTGTAGTCATTAATTAATTAACGAATCGGAACAGTTTTGAGCACATCTTAGATGATATTTTACGATTTTCAATGACGGTTGGAATTATGAAAACCTTTCACCTTGTAATGCTAGAACCGGAGGTCGGACTTGTATACACCGACACCTCCATTTACGAACTAAACGGGGGTTCGTAAAAAAAGTTTACGTTATTTGGAACTTACTTCGTTAAAAAAGTTTTGTGTAATGAATGTGGAAACCGCGCATCATATGGCTATTTTCGGAACGGATGTGAAGAGTAAGTGCAAGAAAATGATGTCTGGGCTCGTTTCAAAATCCAAGATGGCTTCCGGTTTATTGAGATTGCTTAAAACCCCTAACAATATGGGTGTCTTCGGAACGGAATTGATGAGTAGATGTTGGAAAACGATGTTTGAGGTAGTTCTGAAATTCAAGATGGCGACTTCCGGTTTGTTTATATTCTGTGAAAACCCTTACAATATTATTCGGAACGGGATTGATGAGTAGATGTCAGAAAACGATGTTTGAGGTGGTGAAATCCAAAATGGTGACTTCCGGTTTCTTGATATTCCTTGAAAACCCTTACAATATGGGTTTTTTCGGAACGAGATTGAAAAGTAGACGTCGGAAAACGATATTTGAGGTGGTTTTGAAATCCAAGATGGCGACTTCCGGTTTATTAGTATTTTTTTGAAAGTTTTTGCAGTATTCCTTGAATTTGGTATTCCTTGAAAACACTCGTATATTGGTATCAAATATGTTTCGGAAATTTCTTTGTTTTAAGGGTTTTTAAGGCATATCGTTAAACCGGAGGATGTTATATTGGAATTCGAGACGACACCACACATAGTTTTGAGGCATCTGTTTATTAAATAATTTCCAAAAATACCTATATTGTAAAGGTTTTCAAGAAATATCGATAAACCGGAAGTCGTCAGTTTGAATTTTAGAACCACCTCAAACATCGTTTTCCGACATCTACTCATCAATTCTGTTTCGAAAATACCCATATTGCAAAGGTTTTCAAGGAATATGAATCAACCGGAAGTCGCCATCTTGGATTTCCAAAATACCTCAAACGTCATTTTCCGGAATGTAATCTTTAAACTCGTTAAAAAAACTCATATTGTAGTAGTTTCCATGGAATATAAATGAGTCGGAGTTCGCTCTCAATTTATGCCAAAACCTCTTTTTACGAAGTAGGTTCATAAAAAAAGATTACGTTATTTGGGACTTGGTTCGTAAAAAGAGTTACGTAAAAAGAGGTAACGTATAAAAAGTTTTCGTAAACGGAGGTTTTGGGTGTATCTCTTTCGGACTATCTGTTAATTATAGACTATATTGATCTGCATACTAGAAAAATTTATCAGCCAAATTGAAGAATTCGCTACTCATCCCTTTGTTACTTATGAAACAAAATCTTGAAATTGACATTTTTTTCTAAGCACCCTATCTCCATTACCGGATGTTGGGTATGACCAAAGTCGAGATATTCTTATAGTATCTAAAGACCTCGCAGTTGAATCTACAAGGGTAAAAATCGGTTGAACCATCTTCGAGATCAGTTACTGACATTATTTTCCGGAACCGGAAGTCAGATCCAAATGAAATTCAGATACTTCGTATGATACCATAGAGCCTTTCATTTTAATCATCTCATTGGTAGATGTTTAAAAAATTTGATTTCGAACATACCGTTCCCCAGTTTTTGGTTCCGGAAGTGTCGGAAGCAGTTATTAAAAACTCCATCACTCCATTTTCTCAGAGATGACTTAACCGATTTTCATAAAATTAAATTCAAATAAAAGGTCTATTGATTACCATCCGCGTGAAGTGTGCTTAAAGCGACGTTGACAAAATAAAGAAAAATTGTACTAAATTTTACTATAAACTAGTTTAATTCATGGTTTATGCTGGTTTATGCGTTAAAATGTTTTGTCTTACTCATAAACAAAGATTATCCTATCAACGTGAAAGCTGACTTTGGAACCGTGGGCCGAGTTTTTTTTTTTCCACAAATACGTTTATTTCTTAAGGCAGTTTACATAAGTTTTTCTTCGCCGTAGCATCACTTTTACATAATATTCTTATCCTAATTTAATTCTAACATAGTCACAACGTTTTGAATTTATTAAAACATATTCTCTTATAGCTTAAATATCATCTTAGGTAACTCGTCATTAATTATGAAATCTACTCGGAAATATTATTTGAACCAAACGATTAACTTCTATAAATTATAAAATAAGCTGTTATTTTCAGACATTTTGTTGATAATTTCATAAACTGTTTCGAGTTTGCTTGTATCATTACATAATTTTTATTCTAATTTAGCTATTGGTTGAACTCATGGACGCAGCTGGGATCAGAACTAAGTCTTAAAAGGGGCCTTTATTAAATTGAAACTCCAATTTTCTTTATGAAATGATAAATTAGTTTCATGTATGAAAGGTCACGACAAGCAAGAATGTCTCGAACTGGGATATTGGATAGTCTACCTTGGGTACGCAAAGAATTTATTAGTTGAGATCTGACATCACGATACTCCACGCATGTCCAAACGACATGATCAATATCCCGATAACCTTCTCCGCAAGCACAATGATTAGTCTCGGAGAGCCCAATTCGAAGGAGATGTGCATCTAACGTGTAGTGATTGGACATGAGTCTGGACATCACACGAATGAAATCCCTACTCACATCCAGTCCCCTGAACCATGCCTTTGTCGATATTTTCGGAATAATTGAGTGCATCCACCGACCCAGATCATCTCTATCCCAAGATGCTTGCCAGCTGGCAAGTGTTCTTTGGCGAGACGAGCTATAGAATTCGTTGAAAGCAATCGGTCGCTCATAAATTTCACCCTCAATAGCACCACGTTTGGCTAAAATATCGGCTCTTTCATTGCCAGGAATGGGGCAATGAGCCGGGACCCAGACTATAGTGATTAGATAATTATTGTTCAATATGTCGTTCAGGCACTGTTTTATTTTGCCCAGGAAAAACGGTTCATTTTTGCCAGCAGCGTTTGAGCGAATGGCTTCAATTGCACTCAGACTATCTGTGAAGAGGAAATAATGGTTTGGAGATAATGTGACGATTACACTCAAACTATAATGAACTGCTGCTAGCTCTGCTATATAAACAGATGCAGGTTCTTGAAGCCTAAATGAGGCCGAAACATTATTGTTGAACATACCAAACCCTGTCGCTTCTTCAATTCGCGATCCGTCCGTATAAAACATTTTCTCAGAGTCAATATGCCTGAACTTACTTGAAAATATTTTTGGGATTTCCGTCGAGCGTAGATGATCCGGGATTCCACGCACTTCACGCTGCATGGATGTATCGAAAAATAAAGTTGAGTCAGGGGCACTTAGGATGCTGACACGGATAGGAATATATCTTGAAGGGTTGATTTCCTGTGACATATGGTTAAAATATACTGTCATAAATTTTGTTTGAGATCGAAGCTCGACTAGTCGTTCGAAATTATTAATTACCATGGGATTCAGCACCTCACATCTTATTAGCAGGCGTGATGAAAGCTCCCAAAATCGATCTTTTAATGGAAGAACTCCCGCCAGAACTTCAAGACTCATTGTATGTGTCGAATGCATGCAGCCTAAGGCAATTCGCAAACAACGGTACTGAATTCGCTCAAGTTTGATAATATGAGAGTTTGCAGCGGAACGAAAACAAACGCATCCATATTCCATCACTGAAAGTATCGTTGTTTGATACAATTTTATTAGATCTTGCGGATGAGAACCCCACCAAGATCCTGTTATTGTTCGAAGAAAATTTACTCTTTGTTGGCATTTCGTTATCAGATACCTAATGTGTCCTCCCCACGTGCATTTGGAATCGAACCACACCCCGAGGTATTTAAAAGTTAAAACCTGTTGGATCATTCTTCCCATCATATGGAGCTGAAGCTGCGCGGGATCATGCTTTCTTGAAAAGACGACTAACTCTGTTTTCTCCGCAGAGAATTCGATACCAAGATGAACAGCCCAAACGGACAAGTTATCTAAGGTATCTTGCAATGGTTTATGCAGATCAATAGCTTTGGGCCCAGTAACTGAAACCACGCCATCATCTGCCAATTGTCTTAGTGTACATGGGGTTACTAGACAGCTGTCAATGTCATTCACGTAAAAATTATAGAGGAGCGGACTGAGGCATGAGCCTTGCGGGAGACCCATGTAGCTAATTCTGAATGTTGCCAAATCGCCATGTGAAAAATACATGCACTTCTCTGACAAAAGGTTGTGCAAATAATTATTTATAACCGCTGGAAGTCCATGTTGGTGGAGCTTGTCTGAAAGAACATCAATGGAAACTGAATCAAATGCTCCTTTAATGTCTAAAAATACAGATGCCATTTGTTGCTTTTGAGCGAAGGCAATTTGGATGTCAGACGAAAGTAATGCAAGGCAATCATTCGTCCCTTTATTTCTACGGAAGCCAAACTGAGTATCTGACAACAAACCGTTCGTCTCGACCCAAGTGTCGAGACGTCGTAGAATAATTTTTTCGAACAATTTTCTGATGCAGGACAACATCGCAATGGGTCTATATGAGTTGTGATTGGAAGCTGGTTTCCCCGGCTTTTGAATGGCGATAACTTTCACTTGTCTCCAGTCAGGTGGAACAATATTTTGCTCAAGAAACTTGTTGAACAATTCCAACAAACGTCTTTTTGCGAGGTCGGGCAGATTCTTCACCAAGTTGAATTTAATTCTGTCAGGTGGAACAATATTTTGCTCAAGAAACTTGTTGAACAATTCCAACAAACGTCTTTTTGCGAGGTCGGGCAGATTCTTCACCAAGTTGAATTTAATTCTGTCCAACCCAGGGGCGTTATTGTTACAAGACAAGAGTGCTATAGAAAATTCCATCATTGAAAATGGGTTATTAATAAAACCATTATTTGGAGGAGATTCCCGTATAATGCTTTGCGTAGGAACAGAATCTGGGCAAACTTTCCTAGCAAAGTCAAATATCCATCGGTTCGAGTATTCCTCACTCTCATTTCCTACGTTACGATTCCTCATTCGTCTGGCCGTATTCCAAAGAGTGCTCATTGAGGTTTCTCTTGACAAACCTTCGACAAAATGTCTCCAATAGCTACATTTTTTGGCTCGAAGTATGCTCTTGTACTTGGTTTCTAAAACCATAAGTTTTTCAAAATTCTGAGGAGTTCCTCCTCCCCGTTTTAGAAACGTCTTGCAAGCATTTTGTTTTGCGAGTTTAGCCTCTGAGCACTCTTTGTCCCACCAGGGGTTGGGAGGCCTTCTGTTAGTCGTTGGCCCAGGAAAGCGTTTAGTTTGGGATTGTTCTGCTGCCTCCAGAATCGAACAAATGAGGAAGTCATATTCTTCAAGTGGAGGGAGCTCTTCCATTGAATTCAAAATACTAGAGATTCTACTTTGGTATTTAATCCAGTCGATATTTTTTGTCAAATCATATGGAATACTAGCTGAATTAGCAATACATTTGTTACAGCTAATTGAGATGATGATTGGTAAATGATCGCTACCGTGTAAATCAGGCAATATTTTCCAGGTGCAATCTAGTCGAATTGATGTTGAGCAAAGAGATAGATCTAATGCACTTGGGCGTGCAGGAGGTCTTGGGATCCGTGTCATGCTACCCATATTTAATACCGTCATGCTAAAATTGTCACAAATGTTTTGTATTAAAGATGATCTGCTATCATTGTAAACGGAACCCCACATCATTCCGTGCGAATTTAAATCCCCCAGAATCAATCGTGGAGCAGGAAGGGCTTCAACCATTTCATTAAGCTGTCGCTGTCCAACTTGTGCTTTTGGAGGAATATAAACCGAAGCTATGCAAATATCTTTGCCTTTAATGTTTATTTGGCAAGCAACAACTTCTATACTAGAAGTTGAAGGGATGTTTAATCTATAAAAGGAACAGCATTTCTTAATTCCCAAAAGCACTCCACCATACGGAGAGTCTCTATCGAGACGTATAATGTTAAAATCATTAAAATTTAAAGCTATGTTTGAAGTAAGCCATGTTTCGCATAAAGCAAATACATCACATTTTTGACTATGCAATAAAATTTTAAATGAATCAAGTTTTGGCATGATGCTTCGACAATTCCACTGCAGGACAGTGATTGTATCATTTGCGGCGGGTGATAAATTATCCATCAAAAGATACAAAACCTGAGACAATTGGCCATTGAGCTGATAACTGCTTCAAAAAATTTCTAGCTATTGGAAGGAATGCCATTATGAGGGTCTTTAAGGGTTCAGATATATTGAATGCTGAGAAAATCCATTCAACAATTTCCGAAAACTTCAGTAATCCTGTTGGTGGCTGTGAAATGGAGCCCACAGGATTATTACCTTTTTCTGTGCTAGATCCTGGATTGGTTTGTGAATTTGACAAACCAGGAGGCACAGTCTTTGGTTTTGACTTTTTTTGTTTAACACGGGGATCTTTTTTTGAAGATGAAACTTTAGGTGTCTTTTTTGGTAATTTGGAAGAAGACTTCTTTCTCTTAACTGACCCTTGGGTAGTGATAAACGAATTACCTTCACTATTTTCGTCAGAGTCAGAGTCCTCTGTTTCCTCTAGATTTGAAAACCCGTTTTCGGTTTCCAAAGGGGGGACATCAATGACCGTTTTAAGCATTTCTGCATATGTGCGCTTAGACCGTGCTTTTGAAGAAAGCTTAATTTTGTCTTTGTGCACTTTAAATGCAGTGCATACTGAAATATCCTCATGAGGACTTTCCCCACAATAAATACATTTTTCAATTTCCTTGTTGCAATCATTATCTTTATGAGGCCCTTCACACTTAATACATTTTGATTTATTACTACAGTAAGTAGCTGTGTGGCCGAATTTTTTGCAGTTCGTACGATTCATTACATTTGGAACAAAAAGCCGAACAGGGAGGCGAATTTTATCGACATAGACATGGGACGGCAACGCAGACCCGGCAAATGTCACTCGAAACGAGTCTGATGGGCGATAAACTTTTTTTTCCTCTTCATGAACTACTGAGTACAGTTGTTTGCACTCCAGTATTTTCACACCCTCAAGCATAGAGTTCTTGAAACGACCAACACCATGCTTGAGTAAATCATCTACCGAAAGACTCGCTTCGGTAACAACACCGTCAATTTCGACATCTTTGGAGGGTATGTAAACTTTATACTCTTTATTGAAATGTTCCGAAGAGACAATATCATTCGCGTGTTTCAAATTATTTACCACAACACGAATTTTATCGTTATTTACTTTTATGATCTCTTTGATTGAAGAGAATCGTGATGTCAAACCTTTAGAAATGTTTAATGGCTTTGATATACGTCTAAAAAAGACTATCCAAGGCCCAGAAGAGCTCTCCTGATATTTTTTCGTTCGTGGGGGTATAGGATTCATGCTAGGATTTACGTCCATGGATTCATCCATCACATTAAAATTTTTAATCAAACTTTAAAGTAAAAATGAAACCAACACTACACAGTACTCAATCAAAAGGAAAAGAAAAAACTTCTACCTTGAAATTGTTGTCTATCTCCGTTGCACTGCCGTGTAGATCCTCGTTGCTCTAGATGTTCTTGTTGGATGCTGATTGTTGGATGTGATGCTACTGCTACCTGACATCCAGCACCACTCGATTTCCGATTTACTTTTGTCTTCGCCAGCTGCAACCAGCGCAGGTCACCGGTGTATACCTGCGTGTTGTATGGCAGTGGAAAGACCGAGTTGTCTTGTCTCCTTCTTCCTTGTGCTCCGCACCGATATGCTTCTGCACCGAAGTGCCTTCGCACCGGTGTGCCTTTGCACTCTCCTGCTTCTGTGTGCCTTTGCACTCTTCTTCTTCAATGTGCCTTTGCACTCTCCTGCTCAGCACTTGTGGCTGTATATTGTGGCCTGGGTAGAGCTTGGGAAACGCCCTTTGTTGTTTCCTTCACCAGCTTGGCCCAGCACTAGGGCTCTCTTATGCAGCACGATTTTACGTTTTAACGGCTGTTGCCAACAGGTCTCTACCTGTAGTTCAACCGTTGTCGTATTTAACGCGTGTAAACTAACCAGCGTTATTAAACTGTACGCTTCTATACACAACCTTCTCGGTTGAACGGCTATTACTGAATGAACCGTGGGCCGAGTGTCATATACCATTCGAGTTCGTCGAGTACGCAAAATGTCTGTGTGTATGTAACATTTTGTGCACTCATTTTTCTCGGAAATGGCTGAAACGATTTCCACAAACTTAGATTCAAATGAAAGATTCTGTAGTCCAATTCAAAACCCCGGCATGGTACTTGAATATCACTTCCAGCTCCAGAATTGCAGGGTGATATGTATAAAAATAAATGGAAATATGTGCAGTAACTCCAATTATTTAACCGATTTCCACAAACTTTTAATAGTAAAGGTAAACGTTAAAATGTCATAATAGATTTCTGAATTTCATATTGATCCGGTTCTGGAATTACAGGGTGATTAATGTAAAAATATAATTTCAAATTACATACACACTTTTCTCAGAGATAGCGTAACCGATTTTTACATGCTTTGATTCATACGAATGGTATTTTGGTACCATATAAAATTCTGAATTAAAACGTATCCGGTTTCCGGTTCCGAAATATCAGAATGAAAAGTGAGAAAAATTTTATACCGTCACAAGCTTAGATTCAGAGGGAAGATCTTAAGATGCCATAGAAACATTTTGAATTTCATATTGATCTGACATAAAAGCAAAGTCTTGGCATTACATTCCTTTTGTGGAATTTGGCCTTTCTGTTTCAACAGACTTCGCAGCCGATTCTTAGTGTACAGAATCATTGCATGGCTAGTACTATGGATCCTACTGACACTAAGAACCCTCCCAGGTCGGGGTTCGAACATACGACAACTGGCTTGTAAGACCAGCGTCCTATGTATTGAACCGCCAACCCGGGACAATCTGATCTGACATCCGGTTCTTGAATGGCAGGGTGATTAGTGTAAAGAATTCAATTTCAAATTACTTGTTCACTTTTCTCAAAGATGGCGTAACCGATATTCACAAACTTTGATTCGTACGAACGGTTTCATAATCCCATAATTTCAAACGTTTCCAGTTCCGGGATAACAGGGTGAAGAGTGTTAAAAATTTTATACCATCACTTGAAGCGGCGAAGTAAAAAACGTTAAATATTTTCTAAATTAGGCTCAAAACTAATCCAATCGATAGTCATCTTTAGTTGAAGGACAAACGAATCACTTCCGGATATTCTGGTTACCTGCTTCCGGCTTCCGACTTTCGATTCAGGAAGGTCAATGCTCCAAAATGGTACTCTCTAACCATTTTTACAAACTTAGGTTCAAATGACAAGTCTTATGGTCCCATACCAAATTCCTAAATTTCATCTGGACCCGACTTCCGGCTCCGGAATCACCGGATAAAAGGTTTTAAAAGTTTTATTTTATCACTAAAAAGCGACAAAGTAGAAACGAAATATTTTGTATAATTAGATTTAAAACTGTTCCAATTTGAAGGCCGTATACATACGAACCAACTTCGGTTTCGGAAGTACCAGAACTAACTCAATTTCTCCTAGATGGATTTCACTAACTTCAATTCAAATTAAAAGTATTACAGTTCCATACGAAATTTCGGAATTGGTAACGAATACTACTTCCGGTTTCGGAGCTACAGGGTGTTTTGATTTGTAGATTTTTCTAGTTCATGGCCGAACAAATCTTTCTGTTTCTATACAATGAACAGTTTGTTTTGTAAGAATTCCACAGTAACATTTATGAAGGTGTGGGAAGTGTGAGAAAGGCATCAATAAGTCGCACTTTAGTATAAGTGAACAATTACGATACTGAAAGTGAACACGTTATGGTTTTTTCAATTCTCACAATCAATCAACTAATGAAATCTGTTATCGATATTTGGAGGTGTGAGAACATCACGTCGGCTTTATTCGTTTTCACATCATCCAGTTATGTCTCTGACATTATCCACCCACCATTTTTTGGTACTAAATCATTTGTGCAGTACCACTTTAGAAATCTAGAGAAGACAACTTCTTTTCGGTACTCTAATAAGGAAGTCTTTCTTTATAGTACCAGTAAATGAAATATAGAAGGTATTTTTTTTATGAAAAACTAACTGAACACACAAAAGATGCGATTTTAGTCAGAGAAATGTGCGAACAAGATCTTGACGAATATTGATTTGCTTAACGACTTTTTTTTCATTCTGTAAATCTATGTATCCTCCTTCATATCATCCGTTTTAAAACTCATCAACCGGTTGCTCTTTTTAAGCATGAAAAAGCAAAATCGAGTGCATAGTAGAGCGGTAATAAAAATAATATGAAAGAGCAGTTGTTGCGCGCTTTTTGCAGTTGGAAAGTTATTGCACAACTGTTGAAACAAGTCTTGCTCGGAATGCTTCACAGAAGGTGCACAAAATGAGAAGAGAAATACTAGTTCGCATCCGCCACTCGGCACCGATCGCCGGTGGAGATTTATTGCCGCGGATTGCCACTTCATGTGTTGCAGAGTCAGCTCGTCCTGGGTCCTAAGTGGGTTCATCGCGAGATCAACGGCGGTATTTTGTAAAGCATCGGGAAGGAAAAGCATACCCTTGCATGTTGTAATTGGCTATTCAACATCCCAGCCGAAGAATTCATCGGCTGCTTCTATTGACGGCAACGAGAAGCACGCAATTTTTACAATCTCCCTCGTTTAGCGCAGTTTGTTACGGACTTTTATTTACAATCGATTGGCTGTAGCGATACCAAATAAGATTCTCTCATGGGTAAACGAATAACAATCCTTGATTGTGCTGTTCGTAATTTGTCACATTAAAGCAAGCAGTTAATGCTAATCAGAATTTATGCTTGTGACGGGATTGGCTTGAATGTTGCAACGATTACCCATAGCTTGACAGTTACACCAGAATGTTATGAGGAATTCAGAAAAAAAAGTTTAAATTCGCATTCACATCCAAATGGGAGTGTCAAAGATTGTAACCTCCCACTTTAACTGAGTTGTCGGTCCGTTATTTTGAAATAATATTCAAACGACAGCTCAATGGTTGTCAGAACAGGCCTTCCTGCTTCTTGCTGTTTAGGTATCGTGTTTCTCCATATGAACAGAGGTAGCGTAAAAACTAATTACAGCGTTTAATCGCCATCATGCCCAACATTCAACCACACGCTGCTTTTCCAACCGTTCGCGTCATATCATAATACCCGTAGCTTTCATAAACACAGTAGGAAGTAAACCCGCAATAACATGGTTTCGACTTGTGCAATCCCATTTGCGTGTTTGTAAAGGGATGCGAAAATAAATATGTATAAAGAAAAGGAACTACAATGAATGTCGTTTCATACAATTCCGTTGCTTGTACTACGTATCTTGTTTCTATCAACTTTATGATCACAGGAAGGGTTGTGCTTGAATTCGAATATTTCAATATTCCTCGAACTAGAGACGCGAAGTAGAGTTTATTTTTTCAGGAAAACCTCAGTTAGAAGGGGTGGAAATCGAACCCAGGACAGAACTGTGAAGAAGAATCGTCTTACTCATCATGCTTCACCCGTTTAATTTCAAGTGCGTGCTGTAAAACACGCACAATTATATTGTTAACGATTTAATGAGGAAATTTTAGTAACGCAAACTAGAAAAAAAACACATCCGCCACTATACGAGTTGTATAATACTTTTGTTTCAGTGCAAATGTATACAATCCGAACCCGGACCTTCCTCACCCTTTATATCCTCGAAATCCATCATTGCGATGACGGGCGGGAACGTGGATCTGCCGTGGTAACTTCATTACGGATACTCACGTTTTCATAGAAACAGAATAGTAAAACAGGAATGAATTGCTCTTCTGTGAGTGGCATATGCTCAACATGTTCACTGCTCGTTATGAATGTCATAACTTAACAACTTTACACCAGACAGCTTTCAGTGAGATTCAGTTCCGTTTTGCAGTGTTTTGAAAAATGATGATTGTACACTTGAAGATATTAATGGGGTTTGTTGCACCTTTGGTTTTTCGAGTCGACATGGAGTTTTCTGTTTTGTGTGTACTATTTCAGTTTAATTCAATAAAAAATATTGCAAGTTGAGTGTGTAGTATTGAAGATAAAAAAAATCTTCTAATTACGATGATTCAATACTTCGATGCTTGAGATTTGAATAAAAGTGCCTCTAGTAAAAATAAGTGTGGCACTTACATCTCTTCCCAGTCCTTAGTCGATCTACGTTTGGGCCTGGCCGGCGCCGGTACTGATCAAAGAGCTCTGGAGTTACCAGAAGATGTATAGGGTGATTTTTTAAGAGCTTGAGAACTTTTTTAAACAATAAAACGCATAAAATTTGCAAAATCTCATCGGTTCTTTATTTTAAACGTTAGATTGGTACATGACATTTACTTTTTGAAGATAATTTCATTTAAATGTTGACCGCGGCTGCGTCTTAGGTGGTCCATTCGGAAAGTCCAATTTTGGGCAACTTTTTCGAGCATTTCGGCCGGAATAGCCCGAATTTCTTCGGAAATGTTGTCTTCCAAAGCTGGAATAGTTACTGGCTTATTTCTGTAGACTTTAGACTTGACGTAGCCCCACAAAAAATAGTCTAAAGGCGTCAAATCGCATGATCTTGGTGGCCAACTTACCGGTCCATTTCTTGAGATGAATTGTTCTCCGAAGTTTTCCCTCAAAATGGCCATAGAATCGCGAGCTGTGTGGCATGTAGCGCCATCTTGTTGAAACCACATGTCAACCAAGTTCAGTTCTTCCATTTTTGGCAACAAAAAGTTTGTTAGCATCGAACGATAGCGATCGCCATTCACTGTAACGTTGCGTCCAACAGCATCTTTGAAAAAATACGGTCCAATGATTCCACCAGCGTACAAACCACACCAAACAGTGCATTTTTCGGGATGCATGGGCAGTTCTTGAACGGCTTCTGGTTGCTCTTCACTCCAAATGCGGCAATTTTGCTTATTTACGTAGCCATTCAACCAGAAATGAGCCTCATCGCTGAACAAAATTTGTCGATAAAAAAGCGGACTTTCCGAATGGACCACCTAAGACGCAGCCGCGGTCAACATTTAAATGAAATTATCTTCAAAAAGTAAATGTCATGTACCAATCTAACGTTTAAAATAAAGAACCGATGAGATTTTGCAAATTTTATGCGTTTTATTGTTTAAAAAAGTTCTCAAGCTCTTAAAAAATCACCCTGTACATTGAAGGATGATTTGTCAGTCCCAGGTCTGATTATCTAGGAATTCTCTGTACAATTTCAGCTAACCCCGATCAGTACCGGAGTAGCAACCAGGGGTAGTCTCAAGTTCAAGCTCAAGAAAATGATCGCAATCTAATACAGATGCGCTGAAGCAGTGTACCCAAACTCACAGAATTGCTTGAAACGTCAAGATCTAGTGTCATCTCGGACAAAAATTTCGACTCTGGGATTGGTGCTATCTCGGCGTTTCATGCAATTCAAAGACATTTGGCATAAAAAATGGTTATTATTTAATATAAAATATTTTCAAACTTTATCCGCCAGGCGGCATACTCATTCATATGTACAACTTAGCTCAAATTTGCACGGGAACTTTTTTTTGGTACTTTGGAACCCAAATATTGGCACACTAGATTATATATGAATAATGCTCGTATCTGTACTGTATTTTACAGTATTGTACTGTATTTTCGACCCTAATACTGCGTACTGTTTTTTACCTTCAAATGTACTGTATTTCAATTTGTACTGTATTTTTACTCTGAAATGTACTGTATTCCTCACATTAGAAAATAATACAGAATTTTGAGTCATTAAAGTATCGAATTTCGATTTGTGGCAGAACAAAACGTCAGAAAGAACAGCGACAACACGTAGCGAATGTGAATGTAAATGCATGCAAACAACAAATTTTTCATTAATCATTTTTATTCACAATTCAGCGAAATTTTGATGATTAAAAAAAAAGCAAAATGTCTCAACCAAAACGAAAATAAAATTAAAAACCATCATCAAAAATATAAACTTCTAAAATAAATAAATAAAAATTGAGATTATAGAAATAAATCATTTGATAATTATTTGCATTTAACGATTTGTTTAGTCTTGTCAAGGCGTACAACCGTATTGAACTAGTTTTACATTTTATTGATCAGTATCTAACGAGGAAAACAGATTTAATGATAATGATATGCGTAATGTAAACCGCGAAAAAGAATTCAATACGGAGACGGAACTCGAACCCGTAGCTAGCTCCTATCAGAGGAAATCGTTTTGCCAATTAAGCTTCCCTGCATGTGAAACCTGCTAATTTAATTGGCAAAACGATTTACCCAGATTGGAGCTAGCTACGGGTTCGAGTCTCGTCTCTGTGGTGTTTTTTTCGCGGTTTTCATTACATAATTGTACTCGCATGTCAATTTTTCAATATTTTTTCCCAGTGAGATGCTGATCAAATTTATTTGGTTTCGTTTATATATATATATATATATATATATATATATATATATATATATATATATATATATATATATATATATATATATATATATATATATATATATATATATATATATATATATATATATATATATATATATATATATGTGTGTGTGTGTGTGTGTGTGTGTGTGTGTCTGTATGTGTGTTGTCAACTAAGAGGTCGAGATCTCAGATGGCTGGACCGATTTTGATCAAACTAGTCGCAAATGAAAGGTCTCCCCGTCACCCAGAACGCTATTGAATGGTTTTGAGATCGGATGTTTACTCTTTGAGTTATTCGAAGTTTTATGTCAAAGTTTTCAGTTTTACCTTTTTTTATATATATAAAAAATAGGTATAGAATTCGCTCGAACTTTCGAAATTTTTTCCGAGGCCCGGAGGGCCGAATGACATATACCAATCGATTCAGCTCGACGAACTGAGCAAATGTCTGTGTGTGTGTGTGTATGTGTGTGTGTGTCTGTATGTGTGTTGTCAACTAAGAGGTCGAGATCTCAGAAATGGCTGGACCGATTTTGATCAAACTAGTCGCAAATGAAAGGTCTCCCCGTCACCCAAAACGCTATTGAATGGTTTTGAGATAGGATGTTTACTTTTTGAGTTATACGAAGTTTTATGTCAAAATTTTCAGTTTTTTGACAGTATCTGTCACAATTGACCTTGAAAACATAATATGTTTTCAGACTTAGATTTCGCACTATAATAGCTATCCAACAAGCCATAGATTGTTAAAATCCGTCCATTTTTAACGGAGATATAGAAATTTTTGTGTAAACGACTTTTCCCCCTATTCCAGCAGTAGAAATTTTGAGCGCTGTCTGGCAAAGAAATGCTTGGGAACAACATAAAACACGATTTTTTGTACTGTTACATACATTTGTTTCTAAGTACCCAAAAGACTGTGTACAGCATGATATTTTGCCTCGGACCGATTATAGCACGGTTCGTTTTTGGCAACATAATCGTTCGAATATAGCATATGTAAACCAGACGAATTTTCGAGTTGAAGTAATTCCATAATTATATTGATTTAAACGACTTACAGAAATAAATGCTGGAAGAAAATAACAGCCATATACCATTCGAATCAGTTCGTCGAGATCAGCAAATCCGTGTGTGACCAATAATTTCACTCAATTTTTTTCGGAGATGACTCAACCGTGTTCTACAAACTCAGATTTATATGAAAAATCGTATACTCCCAAACAAGACTCCTGAATTATGTTTGGTTCCGACCTCTGGTTCCGGAACTACAGGATGATATGTGAGACGAAATTAAAACTGCGTAACTCATTTTACTCGTAGATGGCTGAACCGATCTAAGATTCAAATGAAATCAAAGAATCATCTTAGATTCAAATGAAAATTTTTAAGATTCTATAAAACATCTTGCTTTTCAGTTAGATCCAACTTCCGGTTTAGAGAGATACATGGTGATTAGTATAAAACTGTCTATTTTAAATAAATTAATCAGATTTATCGGGTTAGCAGATTTGTATAGTCGATAACCAAAAAACTTATTTCATTTTTGGTTGTACTCAGTTTTCGATTCGGAAGGTATTCAAAAATTTAATTTGCGCTACGATTTCTCAAAGATGTCTGCACTGATTTTTAAACATTTTAAATCAAATGTAAACTACATAGCTATTCAGATAAATTTGTCTGGCTTCGGCTACGCCGAATTTTGAATTCCGGTTCCAGTATCGAATCGTTTCTCAAAGCTCAATCGTTTTCTAAAAAAAGCCAAATCGAAATTTCAGAAACAAAAGTTCAAATTAAAATAAATCCAATTTTATCCAATTCTAACTTCCGATTCTGGAATTGTAGGATGATGAATTTTTAAAATTCAAGGCGATATAGAAGATAACAATCCCGAAAAGATTCAAAGTTGGACTCAAAATTATTGCAATTTGATTGTCATATGGCCATACGATTGGGTTTGGGTTATGCTGGTTCCTGAATACCGGCTCTGGTAGTACCTTAAATTACCCTAAACTCTAAAGTGGAAATTATTTCGACATATCATGGAATGTTTAATCGATTGTTACACTTTTAGATTCAAATTCGATCCGATTTGCTGTTTCGACATTACAGAGTAATGAGTGATTAAAATCTCAAAATGCCACTTGAATCGACGGACATTAGAATAATGTCATGAAAACTGAAACACCGAAGAATATTCATACAAAAAACACATGCGGATTGATAAAAAAAGGTATCATCTCACTGCTAGGTGGATTAAGCACGTTTTTTGACAGTATCTGTCACAATTGACCTTTAAAACAGAACATATTTTCAGACTTAGATTCCGCACGGTAATCCTATCCATAGATTGTTAAAATCCGTCCATTTTTAACGGAGATATCGAAATTTTTGTGTAAGTGACTTTTTCCCCTATTCCAGCAGTAAAAGTTTTGAGCGCTGTCTGGCAAAGAAATGCTTGGGAGCAACATAAAACACGATTTTTTATACTGTTACATACATTTGTTTCTATGTACCCAAAAGACTGTGTACAGCATCATATTTTGCCTAGGACCTATTTTTGCACGGTTCGTTTTTTGGCAACATAATCGTTCGAATATGCCATATGTAAACCAGATGAAATCAGAATTTTCGAGTTGAAAGCAATTCCATAATAATATTAATTTAAACTACTTACAGTATTAAATGTTGGAAGAACATAACAGCCATATACCATTCGAATCAGTTCGTCGAGATCAGCAAATGCGTGTGTGACAAATAATTTCACTCAATTTTTTTCGGAGATGACTCAACCAGATTCATATGAAAAGTCGTATACTCCCAAACAAGGTTCCTGAATTACGTTTGGATCCGACTTCTGGTTCCGGAACTACAGGATTATATGTGAAACGAAATTAAAACTGTGTAACTCATTGTTCTCGTAGACGGCTGAACCGATCTATGATTCAAATGAAAAGTTTTAAGATTCTATAAAATATCTTGTTTTTCAGCCAGATCCAATTTCCGGTTTAGGGGGTACAGGGTGATTAGTATGAAAATGTCTATTTCACATAAATTAATCAGGTTTATCGGGTTAGCAGATTTGGATAGTCGATAACCAAATAAACTTATTTCATGTTTGGTTGTATTCAGTTTTCGTGTCGGAAGGCACCCAAAAATTTAATTCGCACTACGATTCCTCAAAGATGTCTACATTGATTTTCAAACCTTTTGAAACAAATGTAAACTATACAGCGAGTAGCTGAATGGTGAATTTGTCTGACTTCGGCTACACCGAATTTCAAATTCCGGTTCCAGTATCGAATCGTTCCTCAAAGCTCAATCGTTTTCTCAAAAAAAAGCCAAATCGAATTTCAGAAACAAAAGAAACAATTTTATCCAATTCTGACTTCCAATTCTGGAATTGTAGGATGATGAATTTTTAAAATTCAAAGCGATATATATGACAATCCCGAAAAGCTTTAAAGTTGGACTCAAAAATATTGCAATTTAATCGTCATATGGCCATACGAATCGGTTTGGGTTATGCTAGTTCCTGAATACCGGCTCTGGAAGTACCTTAAATAACCCTAAACTCTAAAGTGGAAATTATTTCGACATATCATGGAATGTTCAATCGATTGTTACACTTTTAGATTCAAATTCGATCCGATTTGCAGTTTCGACATTACAGAGTAATGAGTGATTAAAATCTCAAATTTCCACTTAAAACGACGGACATTAGAATAATGTCATGAAAACTGAAACACCGAAGAATATCCATGCAAAAAACACATGCGGATTGATAAAAAAGGTATCATCTCACTACTAGGTCGATTAAGCACGTTTTTTTATTCACTATTTTCAGAAAAATGCGTACTGTAAAATGTACTGTTTTTCGTTGAAAAAAATAGAAGAGCGTTATATATGAAGGGTAAAACTCCATATATTGATTTTAAAGGTACACAGTTTAAAAGATTACACTTCCACTGAATCAGATGTAACAAAAAGCATCCATCAGAAATAGAAGAATTTTTTTTTATTAACCCTCCACTTGAGCCCCCTGGTAATGGGCACCATTTTCAGCCATTGGCAACAACAATTATGTGAATTCGAGGTGTTGTATTTATTGTTATATTGTGTAAAGTCTCCGGATTATGTATTATGTTGTGGAATAAGATTAATGTTTGTTCATCGCAGATACCTAGAATCGGTAAGATTTTATGAGGAAGATCTGTATAAAGCTGAACTGTAGGAAATAGAAACGGTAGATCGAATATTATTCTGATACAACGATTTTGCAATATTTGCAATCTCTTCAATTTTGACTTGCAGGCTCTACCCCAGACAACAATGAGGTAACTCAAGCAAGGATGAATATGAGCGAAATAGAACAGAATAAGTGTCTTCTGTGGTAGAAAATGACTTACAGTTTTGAAAATTCCACACAATGATGAATATTTTTGCGATTTCCTTTATATGATGTTCCCAAGACCAGAGATGGCATTTCACCAGAGATATACACGCTAGAGTCAGATTTTTGCCACACCGAGGATGAAAAAAACGAAGCACCGCACAAAGAGGAAAGCGCACTTCTTCTCAGTGTCGAATAGACAGCATTTGAGTGTGTGCTTGTGGTTAAAGCAGCTGGCGCGAGTGAAACACATTCTCTTCGCATGAATCGCTCACACGCGCTCTCGTCTAAATACACCCAAGTGACCACTGGCGCGTGATGGTGAGCGAACACTTCTGTGAACTTCAATTAATAGAGAGTAGATCTGGCCTTGCTATGAAAAATTTGCAAGGAAAACCGAAATTTTTTCGATAAATTGTTTTATTTTGCTGATTTTGCGTGTCCACGCTTCATCTACGAAAACCATACAGCAGAGTGCTCACCGGCGTGTACACCTCTGTGAAAGTATCTGCATCCACCTCAGAGAATTTATTAGCTAATGCTCTAGCACTTTGGTGCGATTCAGTGGAAGAGGTAAAAGGAAATAAACAAACGCACTCATAATGCGTGTACACTTTACACAACAGTGGTGTATAAATGTGAAAGAGAAGAGCTCTCGTTGAAGTTGTCAGTGCGAGGGGAGAAATTGTGCTTGCTCTTCGTCACACAGAGGAGATAGACATCTCTGCCCAAGACAACGTAGAATCCAGATGGATTCCCAAATATTTAAAAACTTCCACTCTTTCTATAACATTTTCTTCAATAATTAAGTTGGGAAGAGTGGGAAGAACTTTCCTAGGTGATCGGAACATGACGTATTTAGTTTTTTTGTATATTCAAAGAGAACAGATTTTAAGAGAAATATTCTTTTAAAATCAGCAAGTCGTTATTCATGTTTGTTATAATAGAACTTGTATAGGCATTCGGATAAAACAAGGCCGTATTATCCTCAAATAACCTTGGAATACCAGAGAGATTAATCTTGCATATACCGTTAACATATAGCAAGAACAGTAAGGGCCCGATATTATTTCCCTGTGGTATGCCAATGCTAACTAGTTTTGAAAAACTTATTTCTCCATCGATTGAAACATATTGGATTCTGTTTTCTAAATAGATTCGGATTATTTTATTAGCAATCCCTCCAATTCCATACTTGTCCAGTTTACAGAGCAGTATTTCATGATTCAGAGTGTCGAAGGCCTTTTTTAAGTCTAAAAATAAAGCACCCACATATCTTTTGGAGTCCGTTATTTCTAGAATATTATCTATGAGCTCAGTTATAGCAACGGTTGTGCTACTTCCGCTTCGGAAACCATATTGCATGCTATAGAGTATTCTGTGATTTTCTAGGAAACAACCTATACGACTTATCAGCAATTTTTCGAAGATTTTGTTAAAAAATGAAAGTGTCGCTATAGGTCGGTAACTATCGGGTATTGCAGAGTCACCTGATTTTAAAATTGGAACCACTTTAGCAACTTTAAGGCAGTCTGGGTAGAATCCTCCTTGTATCATCAAGTTGAATGATTCAGATCCGAGAAAAGGATTCGGCATTGTTTTTTTATTATTTTTGCTGGAATAAGATCAGGGCCAGGGCCTTTGGTTCGTTTTCAGTTCATTGATGAGAAGTATAATCTCATTCACCGACTATGGTTGGAGGAAAATTGAATTTGCAATTGGATCTATGTGTTGCAGCGGACAAGACCCATTTGGGGTTATATTCTCTGCTAACTTGGAACCAACTGCAACAAAGTGCTTGTTGAATGTTGATTAGTTTCTTTCCAGTTATACAATTTCCGTTGACAATCAAAGATGGAGTTGATTTGGTTTGCTTTTTACCTAGTAATAGGTTTATGTTCTTCCACATTCTTGAGTGCGGTGTGTTGTTCAATAGCCTCTCAAACTAATTCCTTTTTGCTCGCTTTTTATGCGCGATTTGAAAATTACATGGATAAAAAATCAATACATGGCTACAAAATTAATACGTAAACTTTTTGACCAAGGTAGTATTGAAACCGCTCGAACTCAAGGTATGGAAGGCAACAATAAATTCAAGATCTACTGTAAAATCAGTTTCTGAATGAGTGTAAAGAACGGCAACGTCGATGTCTGTGAATGTTGAGCCATCAATTTCTCTATCCCGACCCATCGTCGGCCATTAGCTGCGTTTCGTTTAACACCATAAACAGTTTACTGAATCCCGACCCGCCATCAGTCGGTTATTCACGTCACGCTTGGATAATATGCAACAAGAAAAGGAAGCACATTCGGTGCACTTGAAATTGTGCATCTGCATCAACCCGAACTCTAGATCCATCCCAGTCCTCCATCCAGCAATCTCTTCTTACACCTTAATCATCAACCAAACCCATTTTACGATACCGGGATGTTATGGCAAATGTAATCCATTCATCACATCTTAGCCCTGTTCGCACTTAACGACGATGCTGTTTTTCGCATGTTTGATCGTTTTGGCCCTTTTATGAGATCGCGAAGAACACTCACTGGTGGCTTATAAATATGAAACCGCGGGAATGATTTGTTGTCGACGGGTATCGTATGTATAAGCTGAAAATGTCACGGTTGTCTCATTCGCATCTTGCGAACAATTTCTCATCTTGCACCACGTTAGTAGCAGGGATTCCGCACCAGGAAGATACGAGCAGGGCAGAATCGGCAAAGCAAGTGCATATCGGCAAGGCATCATTAAGAGATTTGCCCCATGGCGTCGGATGGCAGAATACCCCCGTCGTAGTCCGACCTCAGAAGGTGCCGGTTTTTCTGAGTATAATGCAATGATGCGTTACCGTCGACACTTTCGGATGTCAACAGCAGTAAATGAAAAAGATATATTTTCGCACGCAGCTGTGAAATTGTTTTCGACTTTTAACACTTTCCGCGCGGTAAACTGTCAGTTTGTCCGTTGCTGATAGCAAATGAATGCCTCCGCTGCAGCAGACTGGCAGGGAAGCTGCCGGATCGCAAGGACAGAGGTTTTTTTTGTCATCACTGAACTCCTGTGCAATGCTTACCACCTAGAGGGCACTCCTCCTAAGTGAGCTGAATTGAAGTTCTTCGACATGATTTGTGTTCATGTAGAACTGTCGCTATGGCGTGTTTGTTGTGATTTATGTTGTGGTTGCGTTGAAAATGAGATATGTGCACTAGAATGTGGATGATCTGAGTGAAACATTGGTGGTTAGCCTACCTTCATTTGGTTAAACCTTCGGAATATGAATTCAAGAAAAATTTATTATACTTTGGATGAAGGAGTATAAAAATAAGCTCACATAGGCAGAGTATGAAATGGTTAGCAATAGCAGTGTGCATCAAAACCTCCATTTACAAACTAAAACAGAGGCTAGCAATTCTATATGAGTAAACGCGATTGAATGTCAATTTCATCCGATCTGTGTTTCCGGATATTTTATAACTCTATACGATATTTGAACTGCTCGAGCTTCCGAACTTTCTATTAAAAATATGCGACCTCTCTAGCACCGCTCGGTTTTAACTGAAATGTCATTCATGTCGATCGTAAAGGAGACCTTAACATCTCACTCTAACTTCAAGAAGACAGAAACTCTCCAAATGTTTTAAATATTCGATACACTAAATGTTTTAAATTTTTGATTGTTTGTTTAGAATGTAAGATTGAGCACTCTAACGACACATAGAAAAGTAATTCCAAATGGATGTTTCCAATTCAAATTTAGTGAGGACTATAATTCAGTGCAATTATCATAAACTTTTATTCAGCCAAATTTTACGCAACCATTGACCATACTTTGTAAGAAGCAGTGAAAAGTTTAGTTGTAGATTAGATTTCATTTTTCAGCATTCCATTCTTCGAAAAAAGTAGGCATCAATCTAACAACAGACGAGCAAAAGTGAAGGCAATAAATTTCTCGTACGCGATTTGGAACGTCAATTCGAGTCATTCAACGCGTCGTGCTTTTGTCAGTGTTTATCACAAAGAGAGATTAATTTCAACGACGAACCGGCTTAATTTTAGTCTTATCAGCAGAAATAATTAAATAAGAATCAAACATTCCCCGAGGAACTCCTGTTAGCGTTCACTATCTTGATTCAATTGTAAGCTACTTACCAGAAGCATTCATTATCCATCAATGAAACACATCATATCATATGTTTCGTTATATAAACATATAAACACCTTTTGATTGTAATGTATCCTGAAGCTTAAGTTGTTTTTCGAATTTCACAAACCTTTGCCAATAGATATACTACTGTGTGCAAAAAGTAGTAAGACTTTTGAATTGCGCCGTAGAAGCATTTCTGGCGCCCGAGGCGAACTCAAAAATAGTCGCCTCCGTCAATTTTTTACAAACACCAAAAAAACGAACACACATTATTTCGTTTTTCTGTAAGGTTATCTCAATTAACATTTTCACTTTTGGTAAATACTTGTATCTCCCTTGAGTGTTACATCATAATTCCCGCATTGAAGCTGTAACCTCCACAAATGCCTTCTGAAAACCATTATAAGATCATATTGCAGCTAAGTGAACAATGTTTCATAAGGTTCATGAATCAAAATGAAGAACCAGCATGCCCCTGCGTTAAATCTATTTCGGAATGATTCTCGAAAGTTCTAAAACCTGCTTTACGTTCAACATTAAAATTACTCGGATGAAATCCGTAGTAAGAATATATTAGTTTTTATTTACGACATTGAGGTATTTTCGGAAGTAAAACATGCGCTTTATTTTTATCGTGAAGAATATAAATAATAAATAAGAATAAATAATAAATAAAAACTATGTTTTTGCGATTTATCGTCATTTTAATATAAACCAGCTACGTTGCGTCAAAACTAGTGCAAGCGTTCTGAAAGTGAAAAATAAAAGTCAACTTCCTCCGTTTTTTAATTTTGAAATTTATTCGATGTAAATAAATGCAACGGTAGAACATAAAAATGGCGGACATGAAATTTTCCCTTGCCTTAAAATTACCCTTAAGCTAAAAAATAATACATCCTATATCCCACAACAAATTTGTCATAAATATAATTTAAATCACACATTGACACGAAAGTAGTTTTGTGAGAGAATGAAACGAACAATGTTTAATTGTTTAATTAGGCACAAATCTCCAATTATCAAGAAGAACGTGCCATTTGAGCCAATTTGTTCTGATTCCTGGCTATTATGTTACTTGTAAAAAGAGGGAACGATTATAGCTGTCATGAAACCATGACAAGAAATTGATGATTCATGAAAAATGTTTGATGCCAAATGTTTTAGAAATACCAGAAACTTCGAGATCTAAAATTTCAAATCTAATTTTTTTAGTCGACTTTGGAACTCTAGAATGCCAAATGTAAAGAATAGCATGAAACATCGAGATCTATTGTCATCTCAAACACTACCGTCACTGTTAGTTTCGGTTTAGAACATTTCGGAAGTAGTTATCTTTTGTGTTCCTCATGTGCTTACTAGTATCACGGTGAAATGTACTCTCGATATTTTTTTCAGAATTTTGAATTTCCAGAAAAATACTCTTAGTTTACTTATTTTTTTACGTTTCGCAATCAGCTCATCAGTGCATTAGCAGATTATGTTGATCTGCTAATGCCACGTCGCGGATCAACATAATCCGCTAAGCAGACGTAAAGTACTTGCTACGTACAAGTAACTTGCTTAAGTCCTTCCTGACGTCCCGAAAGTACGAAACATATTGACGGCATTCTGACCGCCAACAGGTTGTAGTCATTAAGGGGTTTTGGTACCTCTTGGGTACCGGTTTGTGCAAAAGTACACATGACTAAATTTACTTCTAATAGTACTGTTGTTGTACCGTTGAATTCCACTATGTTATATCACGTCATTACACTCTCACAAAGTCACTATTTTCACAGTCACTATTTTTCCGAAAGTGTATCAAACGTTATAATACAGATACGTATTTCGGAATGCTATTTGCATCCTTCTTCAGTGTATCGGTTTTATAAGTTTTAAACAGAAATTTAGTAAATTTACTTATTTTTACGTTTCGCATTCAGCTCATCAGTGCCGTCAATATGTTTCGTACTTTCAGGACGTCACACGGAACGACCGAAATTAGCTCTGCGCCTAATTCGTATTACTGTTTTTGAATTAGTTGATTTTAACAACAAAATTTCCAAAATAACTATAAAATTAGTTAAAATTGAGAATTTACTTTGCTGAAAAAACTCTTATTTTTAGAGAATGTGTTTTGTTGGTGAATATCCTGGACACAAACCAGCAATATTTCAATCCAACACAAAATTCTCATTGACAACTAATTTTGTTATTAAAATCAGAAAATTTGTTTCTATTTATCTATCACCATCATTACTGAAGGACAGCACAAAGAAAACAAAACTGAAATGGGTATTATTAACAAGTTTATTAGCCAAAAACTCATGAGAAGTGTCAAAGCAAAACAATCCATTAAAAAGCTAAAAAGGACAGTCTTATTGAAACTGCTTGAAAATTGTTTTGATGTTTTTCGCATGTGTTCGATATATCTTTATTTAAATTTCTAAACCGATATGTAAAAATGTCGTAAACTGTTAGTGGAAATCGTATTTATTCAGAATTTGTGCGCACTTGAAGCGATTGTGCGTAATAATGTTTTTACGCGGAACAGTGAAGTGAATTTCGAATGTTTCACTCTAATTGTGATGAAGTTTTTTTGTATCTTCAAACCATCCGAGCTGCGCCGTCCAGTGTACTACTTGTATTCGGTTTTTGTTTTCCGAGTGCGCAAAGTTTTCAGTGAGAATGAAGAAAACAGTGATTTAGAAGAAAAAAAATCAAAAAGATGTTTATGTTTCGTTTATGTCTTTTTCTCCAATACAACATCGTATTTATACCTGCCAATATAGAAAAGACAACCGCGTCTGAAATTTTTTCGGCAGTAGTGTGCCATCTAGTGGCTAGTAGTCATTACGGTGTTACCGTTTCGGTGACAGGGCGCCATATAGCTGCAGATTGCAGAAGCCAATTCAACCATTCGTATTGGTTGAAAACAACATTTTGTTTCTTTAATTCAACTAAAAAATTAGTTGAATGGAAATGAAATGTGCCTTAGCTTAGAAATGACAGCACGTTTAATTTGTGAATTCAACTAAAAAAAATAGTCATTTCAACAAATATTTTATTATTATTAAGGGAATGAGAATAAAAAATCTAAATCAGCAAAAGTAAGATTTTTTAGTTGTCTCAAAAAATAACTAACTAAAATCAGCAAATCAACTAAATTTTTCGCGAAAATGCTGATTTCGGTCGTTCCGTGTAGATCCTGGTCATATTACTAGACCCATGGGAGAAAATTAATACTTCTCTGAAATATTGTTGCTACTTCCAACGAAAATGGATGAAAAATCGCTGTGCCCCATGCCACCGCTTAAAACGGCAATCTACATATTCGGAAAAGCAAAAAAGCACCGTTCTTGGCCGGCCAGAATATTTTCCAGGCATGAATCCTATAGAAAATGTGTGAGACTTGGTCAAACGCACAGTTGCTAAGCACGCTCCTACAACCAAACAGGATCTGATTTGTGTGGACTATGAAACCGAAGAGATTAGGAAAACTATTGAGAATTGCATCGAAAATATGCCTCGTCGTATAGCGGTTAAAAATTTTGAAATCACAGCCCCCGGCCATTTTATTAGACCCATGCTGAACGTTTTCGATAGAGTATATACATCAGGCAATTGCCAAAGCCAACAAAGTGTCACAGTGGTTCTACTCAGCGAGCCGTTTGACCACGTGACGTTCAAACAAGAGTGTTTTTTTAACGGTACTCCACCATTTTACGGTGTTTGCGCACAGGTATTTCCGAATGGTGACGTGTGATAACTCTAGACCTAGGCCATAAAAACAAGCTAGGATTGCGCGAAAACAGTCATGTTTCTTTTTTTTTTGTGGTCACTTTTCCTACCGAACCACGATTTTAACCCACTTCTTGACAAACGATATCGACTTTTAAATGCATTTAGCCGCCGGTGCATAGTTCATTTTTTGTCCTTCAGGGTGTATGCAAAGAAACACGGCTTCGCAATGCTTTGCGTAAATTGTACTCATCGCGATTTTAATGTTTTCCCAACGGAATATTCACATTCACTGAATTTTTTTCACAGTGCCAAAGATAGAGGTTCACTCTACGAATGAAATAAATTAAGTCGATATCATTTACCATTCGCAAGCTATGATGGACACACTCTTACTTAACAGACTGTTCTTTTTGATTGGCCGCAGTTCCGGTGCGAGCCCTTTGGCGCGAAGTTGACCTCGTTAGCCATGTATCACTCAATGTCATCTTTCAAGTATTGGTACGAGGCTAAACCTGTCCAGAACAGCATTGGGTCATCGTGCGACCTTGGAAGTGTAAGTAGAGGTTTTTGAAGGCTGTCCTTTATGTATACGTGCCTATAGGTCGGACCGGTTATCACAAATGGAGTTTTCTGCTTTCCACGCGCGCAAATTGATTGCCAAATCATGTATTTCAGCCAAACTTTTACATCTTCTGCGTTCTAACGTGTTTTGGGACATCAAACTTATAGAAGGAGTTGGCATCACTGGGAGTGCGATGCGGTGTCCTATTGCTGCTCTCAAAAAAGTATAATTTCAATGTGTTGTTTGATACGTATAGTTAAAAATTTGGGTGAAATAGTTATTTTGAGTGATAGTGCAGGTGTGGCAAGTGTGCGTTTAGTAGTGAGAGTGCTATTTATTGAATAATATTAATCCGCGAAACTAAAGATGCTCAAACTGAGAATTTACCGACAAAAGAAGTAGTTGTGCATATGATTCGTCTGGTAACAGTAAACATCCGATGAAATCAGCCAGTTACAAAGAAGTAAGTGTAGTTGAAATATTAATATAAATTTTCATTGTGAAACTCTTTACATACGAAAAATATAACAAGTTTTTGATAAGACGATTATTTTTATTGTTTTTGATTCCCTTAAGCACCATTATCCCAGTATTTTAATTAATTTGAATGTTATATGTATCACTTATTCAATCAAATAGCAATCATTTGATCTATATATAACTGCTATATAGAACTGGGATGACCTCCATCAAAAGTTATATATAAATTTTATGAAACTAGTCATATGGTATAGATAAACCTATCTATATTAATTCGAAGTGAATATAATACGCGCTTCATAAATTGTGTCAATGTATATTGTATGGATATCTAGTAATGGTTATAGGGCGCGCCAATAAATTTGACTCAGACTGGAAATTTCATTCGTTATATGAAAATCTTGTAAAAATAACGTTACGAAGAGTTTTATATTTCATAAGATAATCTTATATATTTGACATGATGTTGAATACACTTTGTAGCTATCAATGGAAATGCTAATAGTGAAAAATGATTAGAATATCATATAATGTGAAAATAAGAATTTAGCTCAGTGTATGTTATTCGGGTTCGTCCATAACTACATAGGCTCACTATTTCATCTCATTTGTAAGGACGTTACCTTAAAAACCTGATTTAGCCATTAAAATCACTACGATTTTTTCGTATTTCTGCTTAATTCATCTTGCTCCACATGGGGAATTGATTAACATTCCTTGGAAATTGAAATAATGTTAAAAAAATCAGCTAAAACTACTTCTGATATGCCCACTACTTTGCTCCTAATTTCATCTCGAAAGATTTTATTCATCCTATCGGTCCTTTATTCATCCTATTAATTAGTAAGCAATCCAAACAAAACATTGCACTATTACACTCTCAGGTTCAAAATGCCAGAATTTTTCTTAAAAAGGGCCTAATGCCAACTATATTTTTAAACCAGTTTTGAATCATTTCGACGTTTAAAAATTTTTGGGTCGTTTTCGTTACCTTTCGTTTCAAATTCAAAATTTTACTGTGCAGTTTATTTGGTAAACTTAAAAACAAAACAAAAAAGGAATTGTTTTTATTTAGGCATTAGCTAGCCCTTCTGAACACAAAATGCGGAGCCAGAGATGGCTACAATCTACAATTTACAATATGTATAGATTTTTGCGTTCGCATACAGATTTACATCAGAGTATATATTTGTACAGGTTGAGAAAAAGTGAGAAGTAAAAAAATTATACTTTTCTCTCGAGTATCTATTAGTGTTTGATTGCAGTGATTCTTTAAAAGTTTAATAATCAACGGCAAATCGCATGTTAAAATGGAAATTTTTTGTGCAGATATTCGATGATGAACACTGACAAACATTTATATTAAAATTTTAAACAAATTTGAACTGACATATATATATATATATATATATATATATATATATATGTTTATAGATATATATATATATATATATATATATATATATATATATATATATATATATATATATATATATATATATATATATATATATATATATATATATATATATATATATATATATATATATATATATATATATATATATATATATATATATATATATATATATATATATATATATATATATATATATATATATATATATTACGGCAATGACTTACGGAGATATGATATAGACTTTTAATGCAAAGCAATTCATATTTTTTATGAAAATATCTGGCATCTCTGCGTCGATGAAACATATACACAACTATGTTGACATATAACGGAAAGAAACCAGTGCTACTAGATTTGCAACAATGGTTATTTCATTAGTATTTAACACGCTCCTTTTGGTAATATTCGAAGCCGAAATAGTATTATTGAAATATAAATATCAATAATATAATTAAACTAATGTCACGGATACCAAAAAAATACTAATGTCAGAGACATAACTGGATGTCGTGAATACGAACACAACTGACATGTTCCTTAACACTTCCGAACATCAATTAGTTGATCAATTGTATGAATTATGCAAGCATTCCTCTTTTCCACATTTGTCGCAAAAACAAAGAAGGCTTCACTTGATTACTCTAGATTACTGTGAATTTCACACAGCGAAAAGTGAAAAATCAAATCAAACAGTTCTAGATTTGCACTAAACTGAGGATATTTCCCTTCGATTTGCGAGCAAGTAATCCTATTAGTTCTTTAGAAAACTTTTAGAGCCGTTAGAACGGCTGATTTTGTGTAATGCTCTCCAGCGTTGCTTTTTCACCAATGCAAATGACTGGCAACTGTGACGTAATCGCTCTTGTCGGAGGCGAAACTAGTTTTGCAAACGACACAAAATACATCTGCTCGTAGTGGCGATAGAATCCAAACTGATCCAATTTTTGTTGAGAGGCTTGTTTTTACCTGATTTCGTTTGTAGCTTTTTCACTAATGGGCGGTTCTAACGGCTATAAAAATAGCAGCATATAGAATTTCAATTTCGATATTTCATTTCGGATTTGCATTTCATTGAAAGAAACTATCCGGATGCTGTACGGGATTCATTCCTGCCTTTCAGAAGGACCAAATTGTGGAACTCACTACGATATTAAACACTGTTCGGAACATTTTCTCGTACGATTTGTTGTACAGCAGCAGATATTTTGTTCTCTTTCTCAGAACGCGTTCTGATTGGCTGGTGTTGACAAGGCTGGTTTTTCAATAGTGTACTATTGAAATACTTCAATGCTTTTTCTTTACACGCTTAAGTTGAAAAATTTCGATTCTATTGGTAGTTAGATTATATAAATTATTTCACAGATCACTGAGCTATGAGCTTTAAAAATACGAGAAAGGCAAACGCGCCTTATGAATAATCCTCTTTGAAACTCGTTTATACCAAATATTTCAGAAAAGTTTAATTTTGAATTATTTGAGATTATGTCACACAACTGAATATTTTATCATAAAATTGTGATCATATTTCCGATTACATGTAGCAAAAATTATGTTGATTCGTTAGATACAACAAAAGATATTCACGATCAAAAACTTATCACTCTCAGAGGGTAAATTTTGAAAAGGCATCCCATAGTAAAGTAAGTTGTATTCAAGACAAAACAATTTTGTTTTGTAACATGATGAGAAAACCTGGCAATTTTGCGAAACCTAATGAGATGAAAACAGATGAAAACGAAATCTAACAAACGAATCGAATCTGCGTCTCTGTTACTTCTCCATATGTAAGTTAAGCTAAACAGCATGAATTAGCAGCATAAAACATGTCGTAGGATTATTGTTATTACTATTATTATTATTATTATTATTATTATTATTATTATTATTATTATTACTATTATTATTATTATTATTATTATTATTATTATTATTATTATTATTATTATTATTTTTATTATTATTATTATTATTATTCTTCTTCTTATTATTATTATTATTATTATTATTATTATTATTATTATTATTATTATTATTATTATTATCATTATTATTATTATTATTATTATTATTATTATTATTATTATTATTATTATTTTTATTATTATTATCATTATTTTTATTATTATTATTATTATTATTATTATTATTACTATTATCATTATTAATATTCCACCGTACCACCACGTACCGTTGTTGTATATATTGTTATTCTATATGGCGATTTGGAAACTTTGGCACTCATTTCCCTGTAGCTGCGGAACCGGAGGACAGATACGGATGAAATTTTACAGCAGCTTTAAAGATAATATGAGCTTTAATTCAAATCAAGATTTGTGTAAATCGATTCAATCATCTCAGAGAAATCGAAGTGAATTCCATTTTTGACTTTTTCTTCACCATTGTCGGTACTTCCGGAACAGGAAAAGGGGGGATCAGTAGTGCCGAATTAAGTTTTCATGCCAACAAACTAACTATCTCTGAAAACTGGAAGAAATAATCACACAGTTTTATGGGATTTATACCTGTTTTCGACCATCATTTGTGAAAAAATACTAATGAAATTGATAATTTTCCATTTATCACGCTTTAATTCCGGAAGTCGGATCCGGATCAAATGTTCTAGCAATTTTTCAGAAAACTATAAGACCTTTCATTTAAATCTAAGTTTGTGAAAGTCGGTTGAGCCGTTTCAAAGAAAATTACGTGTACACTTTTTCTTTAATTTTCACATATTACCATGTAACTCCGGAACCGGAAGTCGGATCCAAATAAAATTGAATAGCAGGCTATGGGACCATTAGACCTTTTATTTGAATCTTAGTTTGTGAAAATCGGTTGAGCCATCTTTTAGAAAAGTGAGTACATATTTTTCCCATTTTTTTGGTGCATATCATCCTAATTTTCCGCAACCGGAAGTCGGATCGGAGTGAAATTCAATAGCAGGCTATTGGACCATAAGACCTTGCATTTTAATCATAGTTTGTGAAAATCGGTTCAGCCATCTCCGAGAAAAGTGAGTGCATATTTTTGGTACATACATACACCATACACACACATACAGCCTAATTTTGAAGTAGAAATGATATTTTAATTAATAAGATCATTGTTTAAAGTAGGCGAAAATATAGAATATAAATTTTTAGTATGGCCAAAATATATTTTCGCCATGGGCAAAAATATAATCTGGATGGCGGAAATGAACATAAATCATGATATAGCCGTATAATTCTTTAATTGATCAGGTCTGGTTAGTTGATGACAAGAAACATTGGAAAAAGTGATCGCGTATTCCGAACCGCAAAAGACAAGAAATGGCAGGATTCACATATTCACAAATTTAGACTTCAGTGAAAGATCTTATGCTTTTATAGACTGCTAGTAGCTTTTGTACGGATCCGACTCCCGGTTCTGGAAAAACAAGAGGAAGTTTGACAATGCAAAAAAATAATGAAGAATTCTGCTAAACTTGGCAAAAAACTGTTTAGAAATAGAGGGGATTATGGTAATTTATATTCGAATAAGTTTATCAGTTCTTATTGAAAATTAATGTGATGAAAATACGAATTATGTTAGAAAGGTATCATTACGCCACCAGGTTGATTAAAGTAGGCTTTTATTCATTGCTTCAATCGATAAATATGCTATCTAAGAACATAATTACACAGTTTCTATTTTAACCTCTAAAATGCGTAAACAGTTTTTTATATATTTTTACCTTTTTTTATATATATAAAAATAGGTATAGAATTCGCTCAAACTTTCGAAAAATTTTCCGAGGCCCGGAGGGCCGAATGTCATATACCAATCGGTTCAGCTCGACGAACTGAGCAAATGTCTGTGTGTGTGTGTGTGTGTGTGTGTGTGTGTGTGTGTGTGTGTGTGTGTGTGTGTGTGTGTGTATGTGTGTGTGTGTCTGTATGTGTGTTGTCATCTAAGAGGTCGAGATCTCAGAGATGGCTGGACCGATTTTGATCAAACTAGTCGCAAATGAAAGGTCTCCCCGTCACCCAAAACGCTATTGAATGGTTTTGAGATAGGATGTTTACTTTTTGAGTTATACGGAGTTTTATGTCAAAATTTTCAGTTTTTTGACAGTATCTGTCACAATTGACCTTGAAAACAGAATATGTTTTTAGACTTAGATTCCGCACGGTTATAGCTATCCAACAAGCCATAGTTTGTTAAAATCCGTCCATTTTTAACGGAGATATCAATATTTTTGTGTAAACGACTTTTCCCCTTATTCCAGCAGTAGAAGTTTTGAGCACTGTATGACAAAGAAATGCTTGGGAGCAACGGAAAACACGATTTTTATACTGTGACATACAATTGTTTCTAAGTGCCCAAAAGACTGTGTACAGCATCCTTTTTCATGACAATTTGCCTTGGACCGATTTTAGCACGGTTCGTTTTTGGCAACATAATCGTTCGAATATGGCATTTATAAAACAGATGATATCAGCATTTTCGAGTTGAAAGTAATTCCATAATTATATTGATTTCAACTACTTACAGCAATAAAAGCTGGAAGAACATAACTTCCATATACCATACGACTCAGTTCGTCGAGATCAGCAAATGCGTGTGTGACAAATAATTTCACTCAATTTTTTCGGAGATGGCTAAACCGTTTTCTACAAACTCAGATTCATATGAAAACTAGTATACTTCCAAATTTGGATCCGACTTCTGATTTCGGAACCACAGGATGACATGTGAAACGAAATTAAAATAATGCAATTCATTTTTCTCGTAGACGGCTGAACCGATCTAAGATTCAAATGAAATCTAAGAATCATCTATGATTCAAATGAGAGGTCTTAAAATCCTATAGAAATTAGTCAGATCCGATTTCTGGTTTAGGAGATACAGAATGATTAGTATAAAAATGTCCATTTCACATAATTAATCAGGTTTATCGGGTTTGCAAATTTGGATAGTCGATTACCAAATAAATTTATTTCAGTTTAAGCGGTATTCTTTTTTTGATTCGTAATGTACCCCCAAATTTCAATTCGCACTACAATTTCTCAAAGATGTCTACACACTCCTCAGGTGAATTTATCTGATTTCGGCTACACCGATCTTAGAACTCCGGATCCAGTTTCGAATCGTTTCTCAAAGTTTAATCATTTTTTCAAAAAGGCCAAATCGAACTTCAAAAACAAAAATTCAAATTAAAGGACTTAAGGTCCCATACAAAATTGGTGAATTTTATCCGATTCTGGAATTACAGATGATGAATTTTTAAAATTCATACCGATATAGAAGATGTAAATTGTTTGGCGTATTAATTTATGGCCATTCGAATCATTTTGGGTTATGCTAGTTCCTGAATACCAGCTCTGGAAGTACCATAAATAATGACGAAAAACTCTAAAGTGGAACTTACTTCGACATCTCATGGAATGTTCAATCGAATGTCACACGTTAAGATTGAAATTCGATACGATTTGCAGATTCGAAATTACAGGGTAATGAGTGATTAAAATCTCAATTTGCCGTTTGAAACGACGATAATTAAAATAATGTCATGAGAACTAAAACACCTCAGAATATCCATGCAAAAAAAAACACATGCGGATTGATAAAATAAGGTATCATCTCACTGCTAGGTGGATTAATCACGTTTTTAAAATAAAAACAACATACCTTATGATCATAAAAGAACCGGAATTTTCATTTTAAAATTCCCGCGCTTGTCCAATCGGTAAACTTTTATTCTCTCAACGTTGGCAACACTTTTATACACATTATGTCAAATTTTGACGCATATCGTACGATTAGTTTTTTTTTTGGCATCTATACAAAGAAGTTGAAAAATTTTCTTGTGACGATTTTTATAATGGATGAAAATTTAGAACAACGTGTTTTTTAGGTTTGTTGATCATAATTTTGTATTGTTTTGCGTTCTTTGTTATTGTTGGTTGGTAACATGTAATAGTCAGGCGAAAAAATTGAGCAAAAGAAAAAGAAAACGAATTAACAAATCAGTTCACTTTTGCTCACTCAATTTTGATAGATTTCCGTACCAATCGGTTGGACGTGAAATTCATTCGGAATCGCTTGTTGTACTAAAAGTTTGCATTGGGTTTCGTACTAAATTCCGCATACAAATTTTGAATGAAAAATTTGCATCCACTCGAATTTTTTTCGGAACTCTTATAATGTGTGAGCATTGAGTGGAAAAAAATTAAAGCGTATTATTTGTATGAGGTTAACAAATGACACAACATAACATGCAATATGATAAAGATAAAAAAATCAAAACGGACCTTCTTTGCAACAGCAGCAGCTTTAAGGTAATATAATTAAATCTGACAATTTCCATACGATTGGCACGGCAAAGACTATGTAACCGATTTGGTAGCTTATATCGGAACAAACATTTCTGGCGGCGTTGATCAAATTGTATCAGAAGCTTACTGGTGCTAAACGTGATCAGCCTATAAATCCAGGACAGCAGATGCTCACCACTGCTTCGATGCCAAACTGAACTCCCTAGAGCAGATGCAGCTTGTTGGTGCAGAATGCAGCTCGGAATCTAAATGCTGTGAAGTTTCGCCTATGAAAAGAAATTCAAAATTTAATTACATTTTTCCTAGTAAACCCTGTTGGCTTGCGGGTTTGCGTCAACGACTCTGGATCTGAATCCCGGGACGATTTCTTCTGAACTGAAACTAGGCATTATGTTGCACAGCGGACTATTATTCGCAGGTTTCCAAGATGGTGTAGAAATTCAATTATCTTCTCATTACGAACCATCGACTGCAAGGAAAGCGGCTTGCCAGCCTGTGGTGGTCCTGCAATGTAAAAGCCTTAGTGCGACGTGCTTTACTCGAAATTCAGCGCAAATAACAGCTAGTTAGTGCTGCTACTCCGACCGACCGGAATAATGTACCTTTATTTAATAATTTCTTGTCTTGCATCAGTGATTAGCATCCGGCAACTTGAGTAGCAATAATGGCTTATTTTCGTCTAATGCTACAAAAAAAACGTGATTAATCCACCTAGCAGTGAGATGATACCTTTTTTTTATCAATACGCATGTGTTTTTGCATGGATATTCTTAGGTGTTTTAGTTCTCATGACATTATTTTAATTATCGTCGTTTTAAACGGCAAATTGAGATTTTAATCACTCATTACCCTGTAATGCCGAAACTGCAAAACATATCGAATTTCAATCTTAGCGTGCGACAATCGATTGAACATTCCATGAGATGTCGAAGTAAGTTCCACTTTAGAGTTTTTCGTCATTATTTATGGTACTTCCAGAGCCGGTATTCAGGAATTAGCATAGCCCAAAATGATTCGAATGGCCATAAATTATTACGCCAAACAATTTACATGAAATTTATAAACTCATCATCTGTAATTCCAAAATCGGATAAAATTCACCAATTTTGTATGGGACCTTAAGTCCTGTAATATTTGTTTTTGAAGTTCGATTTGGTCTTTTTTAAGAAAATGATTGAGCTTTGAGAATCGATTCGATACTGGAACCGGAATTCTAAAATCGGTGTAGCCGAAATCAGTTAAATTCACCTGAGGAGTGTGTAGACATCTTTGAGAAATTGTAGTGCGAATTAAAATTTGGGGGTACATTCCGAATCCAAAAACGAATACCGCTCAAACTGAAATAAATTTATTTGGCAATCGACTATCCAAATCTGCAAACCCGATAAACCTGATTAATTTATGTGAAATGAACATTTTTATACTAATCACCCTGCATTTTCTAAATCAGAAGTCGGATCTGACTAAAAAGTAAGAGGTTTTATAAGATTTTAAGACCTCTCATTTGAATCATAGATGATTCTTAGATTTCATTTGAATCTTAGATCGGTTCAGCCACCTACGAGAAAAATTAATTGCATTATTTTAATTTCGTTTCACATATCATCCTGTGGTTCCGCAATCAGAAGTCGGATCCAAACGTAATTCAGGAACCTTGTTTGGGAGTATACGACTTTTCATATGAATCTGAGTTTGTAGAAAACGGTTTAACCATCTCCGAGAAAATTGAGTGAAATTATTTGTCACACACGCATTTGCTGATCTCGACGAACTGAGTCGTATGGTATATGGAAGTCATGTTCTTCCAGCATTTATTGCTGTAATTAGTTTAAATCAATATAATTATGGAATTACTTCCAACTCGATAATGCTGGTATCATCTGGTTTACATATGCCATATTCGAAAGATTATGTTGCCAAAAATGAACCGTGCTAAAATTGGTCCGAAGCAAATTGCCATAAAAAAGGATGCTGTACACAGTCTTTTTGGTACTTAAAAACAATTATATGTCACAGTATAAAAAATCGTGTTTCATGTTGCTCCCAAGCATTGCTTTTTCATACAGCGCTCAAAATTCCTTCTACTGGAATAAGGCTTACACAAAAATATCGATATCTCCGTTAAAAATGGACGGATTTCAACAACCTATGGCTTGTTGGATAGGTATTACCGTGCGGAATCTAAGTCTGGAAACATATTCTGTTTTCAAGGTCAAATGTGACAGATACTGTCAAAAAATTTTGACATAAAACTTCGTATAACTCAAAAAGTAAACATCCGATCTCAAAACCATTCAATAGCGTTCTGGGTGACGGGGAGACCATTCATTTGCGACTAGTTTGATCAAAATCGGTCCAGCCATCTCTGAGATCTCGACCTCTTAGTTGACAACACACATACAGACACACACACATACACACACACACACACACACACAGACATTTGCTCAGTTCGTCGAGCTGAATCGATTGGTATATGACATTCGGCCCTCCGGGCCTCGGAAAATTTTTCGAAAGTTTGAGCGAATTCTATACCTATTTTTTATATATATAAAAGAGGTAAAAAATCTTATTCAGCAACAATTAACAGGCGTTTTCATTGTTTTCACCAAGTTTTTTCAAATCTCGGTTAATTTTTCAAAAGGGCTTATAAGCAAGTGACAGTTTCTCTTTGTTTACTTTCTCTTCTATTAATTACCAAGCGGTTTCCATGTTTATCACTCAACTCTTTGCATGAAATGATACCCGAAACTTTTGACTTTCAAACAGAATAGTGATATCAAAGAAAATCTTTTTAATCACATCACAATAATCGAAAGAGGGAGTGATTAAAGAGAAACTGTCACTTGCTTATACGCTCTTTTGCAAAATTTACCGAGAAATGAATACTACCAATAAGATTAGGGGAGAGGTGGCGTTTAGTGCGCACCTAAGTCTTTTGAAGTATTACAAATTAAATATTACTTTTATCAAGATCATAAACACGTCTACGGAAACATAAAACCTTGTTTTTCAATATGCTCAAACGAACGATTACAATTATGATGTTGCTTACAAGCATGAAAGTCACGAAATAATCGTGTCTTGTTCCTGATAGTGTTCAAGGTAAGGTTATAGTGCGCAGTGGTACACAATTATGCGTACAATGAATTTTCCGTAGTACTCGAATACTCGAATTTTTCGTAATATTCGGAATACTCGATGATAACTTCGTTTGGGTCGAAAAGCTTATTTTCTAATGACAGATTTTATATTTACGTATGTCGTATTGGTTTAAAATTAATAGGGAATTTTAAATGTAGTCGAATAAAGTTATTGGGTCAAATCTCAACATTTATTGTAAGTAAATAGTGGTAAGCATTAACAGGAGCTCACGCACCAATACGTACCGCGTACTATTACCCACCTTTCCCCTATGTGTGGAGTATTCAGTCACACGTTGTGTTTTTCAATACTATTATTTATTAATAGAATATTATAATCTTCAGCAATTGTGTGATTTTGTTTTAGCCCGGGTTCGCGGTGCAATATGACGTTGGGGGTTGGTTGCAAAACGTGGGGAACGCGCAAAAATTGAAAGAAAAGTGTGTTATCCACAATATTGACACTGTAAAACAAATTCTGAGAATGAAGTATGAATTGTCAAATTATTTGTATCTTTATATAATAGGTACTCTATTGTTCATGGAATTTAATGTTGGAAAAAACTTCCACCTCCAAACAAAAATCTGACTTCTTCACTTCTCCAAACTGGCAGTTTAACGAAGACAGACATCAATCAAATCAATAAACAGCTGGAATGAATTTTTCATGAGTTGAATATTATAAGCGTTTTAGATGTTTCAACTATTTATTTTATTGTCTTAATTAAAGCGAAAACCTTGACTCCAATGCAAGATTGAATTATTTACTGAATTTTCCTTGAAATATTTTGGGTTGAGCAATCTAAAAAAAAATTTGAAATATACATCAAAACATATCTCGAAATTTTAAAAGTTGTTGAAGCTACAGCGGAAATTGAAATTGCAATGCTTCGTTCCTGAAGTTGTTTTCCGACAACTCTTTTTTCCATTAACGTTGATTAGTCAATTCGTTGAAGCTGTCAACTGCTGGTGTGTTTAACATGTTGGGTTCCCAAAAATAAAATTCACAATATTACGAATTCAATACAACAGCTATCGAAAGTGTGGATCCATTGTTCTGGAACATTGTAAATGCATTTCAACTTCATGGAAAAATTTACTCAGCACAGTCGAAACTCATTCCATTCACCTAGCAAAAAAGGGACATTTAATTGCGATTTAAACCATTAGGCTGCCACGTTGTTCATTCATCCAAAGAGATTTCTTTACAAACATTTCAAAAGATCTTATCGAACATTGGCGGTTCAATGCATTGGGCGCTGGCCTTTCAAGCCAGTTATCGTATGTTCGAGCCCAGACCTGGAAGGTTTCTAAAGCGGTCCATACACGTTCAGTTTTCCGGAGAGTGCAAATGAACCTTAGACAGAATAAATAACTGAACGATCTGAACTGAGCGCGTGTTAAGCGTCAGGTCAGTTTTGCGTTTTGTCTTCATGTCGGTTTCATCAGTTTTTTCATGGTTGTACATTATTTTGATTAAAAGAACTCAGTCAAAAGCCGGACGTTTGGTCGGATGAACTCTTCAGTCTCTTCAGTTAATAGTTCAGTCATGACGTCACACACGTCCGGAGAACGGAACGTGTATGGGCCACTTAAGTGTCTGTAGGATCGTTGAACTAGCCATGCAAAGATTCTGTGCGCTAAAAATTGGCTGCGAAATCTGTTGAAACAGAAAGGCCGAATTGCACAAAAAGAATGTAATGCCAATACATAAAAAGATAAAGGATGAAATTCGATTGATTATGACTGTTCTCAATAGTGAAGAATCGAGAAGGAAATTCTGGAACAAGCGTTTTTGATTCATTAGCTTCACCTTACTTTTCGTCTTCTTAATGTGACAAGAAGGTTAAAGCTTAACATGACCTGAAACACATAGATGCAAAGTCTATCTGTGGATAGTAAGTCAGCATTGACAACTTTGGAGAATGTCGGTACCGGGGCTTTTTCAGTTGCTAACGTCATTCGAGAATATTGGCTTGGACGATGATTGAATAAATTCCAAACTACACGGAGAACCCGCAGATCACAAAATTACAATATTGCAATTGTTGTTTCACGCCCTGGTTGTTTCAACTAAAATGTTGTTGATTTAACTAACATATCTGTTGATTTTGACATAACCATTCAGGTAACCGAAATTGTTGTATTCAAATGCTGTCACTTGGCGGAGAACGAAGACAGCAAAAGGCAGAACAAAAAACTTCTTCATTTCACCAGAAGCGTTTCATATTGAAAATTTTCTATGGTAAATGAACGTCATTTATTTTAGTTACATAGTGGTCGTTTTATGTAAGTGAAAGTGTGCAGAAGAATATAACAGTTAATTGTGAAACAAGTTTTCCATGTGTTAAATAGATATTCTTACAGTATAAATGTTTTAATTTCATCTGAGAGTAATGTATTCTAGGACAGTTCATGTCAATGTTATTAAAACCGCTTAACGCTTAAAAATTTGCTGCTAAAGTGAAGTGGTACTATTTGTATTTTCTTGAAAGTGTATCTGTAGCATTAGGTTTACCAGCGAGCCATTCTGCAAGTGAAGGAAAAATTTCCTAATTCTCTGTGACCATTTTTCTGGTGAGTTCCCTTTTGAGAATTGTAATCTTTTAATTCATTCCCGTATCCTTTGTGAGTTTAGTGATAAAGATATAAGCAGTTAATTAGGTAAAATTTTGTTGTTCAAGCAGTGAACGATTAGCTGCCCCCGAAGAGGCTAACATTAAAAAATATTTATTGCAATTGGCGTTTTAAGTTCAAATAACTGAATAATTGGTAGAAACAACTGAGACATTTTTTTGCTTTCATGCATACAAGTAACTTTGCTGGGATTGTGTCTTTGCTCAATTGCACGAGTGACATCTCATTGAAACGTTTCATTGTTCGCTCATGGTGTTTGGCATTGCTCAACTGAAACGTTTCATTACTTGTTGGGTGTCGTTGCTAAGCTGCCAGCACGATAAATCAAAAATGACAGATTAGTTAAAACAACAGTCGATTAGTTGTACCAAATTTTAACCAATCAAAATCAGAAAAACAACTAATATTTTAGTTGTGTTGCGATCGCTGGCTTTTCCGTGTATATGAGTTAAGAGTATTTTGGTCAACACTTTTTTTTAATCTTTTCAAGGATTGTCCAAATTTAAAAACAGAGGGAAGGAAAAGTTTTTTTTAAATTTTGTTTAAATAGATGTGTTTGCACAGAGAAATAGTTGATTTTACCGCAATTGAAAGGCATGTTCGTTACCGTCAGAGTTACCAAAAGTCGCAATTCCACTCAGTCTATTGCTTAGCTGATAAAGAAGATCCAATATAACACTCGTCGCTGGGCGTATGAATGATCCTTGAAAATCAACATGAAATTGTTTGTAAAAAGAAACTCATTCATAAATCATACAATAAAATACTAATGTGTAACGTTTGTTAGGCATATCTAATCTGTACTAAAGCTAGTATATATTCGATTCTATTATATATAATCTATTCGAATGAAACCCTGATCCTTTTACTCGGCAAGCATTTCCTTTTTTGTTACATGATTTATGCAATTGATCTTGTTTGATATTTTAATAAGTATTTTCGGGGTCGGTTGTAACACTAGAAGCCGATTATAACTTGAATCATTCTCCCCGTCTGGTGCTCGTCAGCGGGATATTTTTAATAAGGATTTATCAACTTCATCGTTTTGGGAGACAGAAATAGAATAAATGAGACACTTTTTTTAGTACGATTCTCAAACACTTTTGTTCCATATGATTTTCGTACGTTTAGTTTGATATCCAATGAATCCAAACCTTCGCAAGTAGGAATCCTATATGCCTAGTTGGTGGGTAATGCCAGAGACATAACTGGATGACGTGACAACGAAGAATAATTCACACATGTGGATATCTAAAATCTTTTTCATAAGTTCATAAGTAGTTCATATTGAATTGTTCAGAATTTCATTTCTTTATTTCCATAATGGTAACGGTGTATCTATACCAAAGTACGACGAATTTACGACACACTTATTCTTACACACAAATTATTAAAACTTTTTACGTTTCATGCCGACTCAGTTGGTAACTTGAAAATTCAGTGTTGTTTGCTGTATCAAACCCGTCGCTCGGATGACGAGGAAGAGTTCATATTTCCGATAGCATTGGAAAACATTTTTCTTGTAGGTTTAAATACAACAAGAGATTTTCACGGTTAAGTTTTACCCATCCTTTTACAGGGTAAATTTTTTGAGGTAAGTCGTATTCACGACAAAAGATCTCCTTACTTTCTCGTGAAACTCGTAAAGATTTTGAAAAACTAGAAATCTCTAAAAACAAAGTGTTTCGGAATAACATTCCTTCCATGCATCAGTAGTACAGCCTTTAATCATTTTTTTCCATAAATACGTTTATTTTATAAGTTATTCTTCGCCGTGGCATCCACAATACATAGTACTTTAAACCGGGGGCGGCCCGTTTGGCATAATGTCATTTGGCATAATACCGTTTGGCATAACGCTGTTTGGCATAATGGTTATTTGCAATGTTGCTCGAATATCAAAAATACAACGAATGTCTATGATCATCGCTCGCTTTCCTTCGCCTTTGTTCGATAATCGTTCTGGTATTCGAACTTGTCCGTATATTCGGGCACGAACGAAGCCGACGCTGCTTCGTTACTTGCACGAATATCTATTCCTTGCAGTTGTTATTCGCATTGCAGTTGTTATTCGCATTCGCGCATCATTAGTTAATCTAAACACTGTTTTTATCAAGCGAGTTGCTATTATAAACTAACTAAAATACATTAATTTTGAACATAATCTTATAACTATTTCAAGTTTGTTTGTATCAGTTCATCACTTTAATTTAATATAGGATAGCTGGCTATTGGTTGAAATCCCTTCGGCAAAATAATATGTTTGCGGCCATAAAGTCGTAAATTCGTTTTCGCTTGAGACGTCAGGATAGACATAGCACTTCGGTGTAAATAAGTGCATTGTAAATAGCAATGACTTTACGTCTGCTTAGCGGATTATGTTGATCCGCGAGGTGGAATTAGCAGTCAACATAATCTGCTAATGCACTGATGAGCTGAATGCGAAATGTAAAACAATCAAAACAGTCATGTGCACTTCTGCACAAATCGGTACCCACGAGGTACCAAAACCTAAATGACTAAAATAATAGTATCAAATTAGTTCTACAAATGTCTTATACATTGTTCTTTCGAGAAATGAGGCACACAAAAACTACAGCCGAAAATAGATTGCAGAACAATTTTAATCAATTTGTTACCAAAATAACTATTTCAATTGAGTTTGAGCAACTGAGGATTAGAGATACTGTGTAATAGGGTTATTCCGAACTAGTTGGCCATGATAAATCTATGAACATGAATTTTCATGATTTCGACAACCATTCCTGGTTAGCTGGTGCAAGTTAGCAAAATGCAAATATTTTTATCCACATCGTGCCAAGACGCCTATGACACTGGCCCTTCTTTCTCATCCACTTGTGTACCGAATAGCCTGTAAAAACCGGAAAACAACGCACAATGAGTTTTGGTTCGAATAAATAACATTCCACTCATTTTAACAAATTAATGATTTTCTTGGGTTTCAGGAAGTGCTTTGACTTACAAAAAATCTATTTTCAGCTGTAGTTTTTGTGTGTCTCATTTCTCGAACATACAATGTATGGAACACTCGTAGAACTAATTTAATACTATTATTTTGCTGAGGAAAGTATGTTGATACGTTAAGGCGTTTAGGAGTTATGCAATATTTTTGAGTTTTTTGAAGGTATTTTTAAAACTAATTTAAATAAGTTAAAAAAATAACACCCTTCCAATTTTCTCTTAAATTTTTACTTATATTATGACCTTTCAGGAACCACATAGGATACATTTTTTATCGATCTGGCATCTAATGAATATTGATATTTGAAGCTTGACTGGTTTTTGATGAAAAAACAATCATAACTTTTTACTGGTAGCTCATATGAAAAAGCTTGGTTGAGCAAATTTATGCGCAATGATTAATTTAACAACTCTTCTGAAGACAACTTTTCGTAGAACGTTTCACAAAAAAATAAGAACAAAAAAAGTGATTTTTCAGGAGCCACCCTACTTTTACTCTGGAAAATTGATGTAACTCGATCAAATAAAGAGCTAGAGAGGTGCTTTTATCAACAAAGTTGCTGAAAATAAAATTTCCTACAACTTTACTGTAGAACAAAATCATTTTTGAGTTCAATTAAGAAAGTTAGATATCAATCAGGTTTCAATCTAAATGAGGACCACCCTAGTAACTTTCTTCATCGAAAGGGGCGCCATTTGATTACAAACAACTTTTGTGAATACACAAACTACAATAAACTAATATTTAATTTCCCGTTTCGGACCACTGTGCAATGGACTTAATGAAATGATAAAGAAGTTTTATGTATGTAAGGTCACGACAAGCAAGAATGTCGTGAACTGGGACATTGGATAGTCTATCTTGAGTACACAAGGAATTTATTAGTTGAGATCTGACATCACGATACTCCACGCATGTCCAGGCGACATTATCAATATCGCGATAACCTTCGCCACAAGCACAATGAGAGAAAATAATGGTTTGGAGATAATGTGACGATTACATTCAAGCTATAATGAACTGCTGCTAACTCTGCTATATAAACAGATGCAGGTCCTTGAAGCCTAAATGAAGCCGAGACATTATTGTTGAATATTCCAAACCCAGTAGCCTCTTCAATTCGTGATCCGTCCGTGTAAAATATATTCTCAGAGTCAATATACCTGAACTTACTGGAAAATATTTTTGGGATTTCCATCGAGCGTAGGTGTTCCGGGATTCCACGCACTTCGCGCTGCATGGATGTGTCGAAAACTAACGTTGAATCAGGAACATTTAGGAGGCTGACACGGATAGGAATATATCTTGAAGAGTCGATTTCCTGTGACATATGGTTAAAATATACTGTCATGAATCTTGTTTGAGATTAAAGCTCTACTACCCTTTCGAAGATATTAATAACCAGGGGATTCAGGACCTCAGATCTTATTAGCAGTCGCGATGAAAGCTCCCAATAACGATCTTTCAATGGATCTTTCCCGCCAGAAATTCAAGACTCATTGTATGTGTCGAGTGCATGCAGCCTAAAGCAATTCTCCAACAACGATACTGAATTCGCTCCAGTTTGATAATATGATAGTTTGCAGCGGAACGAAAGCAAACACATCCATATTCCATCACTGAAAGTATCGTTGTCTGATACAATTTTATTAGATCTTCCGGATGAGCACCCCACCAAGATCCTGTTATTGTTCGAAGAAAATTTACTCTTTGTTGGCATTTTGTTATCAGATATCGAATGTGTCCACCCCACGTGCATTTGGAATCAAACCAGACAATTCGATACCCAGATGAACAGCCCAAACGGACAAGTTATCTAAGTTCTTGCAATGGTTTTCGCAGATCAAATAGCTTTGGGTCCAGTAACTGAAACCACGCCATCATCTGCCAATTGTCTTAGTGTACATGGGGTCACTACACAGCTGTCAATGTCGTTTACATAGAAATTATACAGGAGCGGACTGAGGCATGAGCCTTGCGGGAGACCCATGTAGCTAATTCTGATTGTTACCAAATCGCCATGTGAAAAATACATGCATTTCTCTGACAAAAGGTTGTACAAATAATTATTTATAATCGCTGGAAGTCCATGTTGATAGAGCTTGCCTGAAAGAACATTAATGGAAACTGATTCAAATGATCCTTTAATGTCTAAAAATACAGATGTCATTTGTTGTTTTTGAGCCAAGGCAATTTGGATGTCAGACGAAAGTAATGCGAAGCAATCATTTGTCCCTTTATATCTTCAGAAGCCAAACTGAGTATCTGACAACAAACCGTTCGTCTCGATCCAAGTGTCCAGACGTCGAAGAATAATTTTTTCGAACAATTTTCTGATACAGGACAACATTGCAATGAGTCTATATGAGTTGTGATTGGAAGATGGTTTCCCCGGCTTTTGAATTGCGATAACTTTCACTTGCCTCCAGTCAGGTGGAACAATATTTTGCTCAAGAAACTTGTTGAGCAATTCCAACAAACGTCTTTTTGCAAGGTCGGGCAGATTCTTCACAAAGTTGAATTTAATTCTGTCCAACCCAGGATCTTTATTGTTGCAAGACATGAATGCTATGGAAAATTCCATCATTGAAAAAGGGTTATCAACGGAACCATTATTTGGAGAAGACTCCTTAATATTGCTATGCGTAGGAACAGAATCTGGACAAACTTTCCTCGCAAAATCAAATATCCATTGATTCGAGTATTCCTCACTCTCATTTACTACGTTACGATTCCTCATTCATCTAGCCGTATTCCAAAGCATGCTCATTGAGGTTTCTCTTGACAAACCTTCCACAAAATGTCTCCAACAGCTACATTTCTTGGCCCGAAGTATTCTCTTGTATTAGGATTCTAAAACAAGAATTTTTCTAAATTCTGAGGAGTTCCTCCTCCTCGTTTGAAAAACGTCTTGAAAGTATTTTGTTTCGCGTGTTTAGCATCTGAGCACTCTTTATCCCACCAAGGGTTTGGAGGCCTTCTGTTAGACGATGGACCTAGAAATCGTTTGGTTTGGGCTTGTTCTGCGGCCTCCAGAATCGAAAAAACGAGGAAGTCATATTCTTCAAGTAGGGGAAGCTCTTCCATTGAGTTCAAAGTATTTGAGATACCACTTTGGTATTTAATCCAATCAACATTTTTTGTCAAATCATATGGAATATTAACTGAATTAGCAATGTACGGCTAATTGAGATGATGATTGGTAAATGATCACTACCGTGTAAATCAGGAAATACTTTCCAGGTGCAATCTAGTCGAATTGAAGTCGAGCAAAGAGATAAATCTAATGCACTTGGACGTGAAGGACGTCTTGGGATTAGCCTTTGGTCATGATCGACATTATTTTCGACATATAATGAATGATTTGCTTCTCCCAAGCACCTTTTATTGGTTCACAGTGCATTTCCATTTATTTGGTCGATCACTCTGCTCTGTTCAATAAGAACCGGAATAATGAAGCTTAAAATGACAACAACTTATATAACAAAACGGTGCATATTTAACCTAAATCAGACAATCCGAAATATGGCAAATGTTTTATTAAAAATATTTGACTTTGTTCCCCAACTCAATAAATCAGCGCAAAGTCCGGGCTACTTCATCAAAACTAGATCAGAAAACGCGAAAAATCCGCGAAAACCGCGAGAATCGCGAAATACGCGCGACCGTAAAAATTCTGCTCCGTGAATGAGGAAGTTAGTGGATCCACAATCGATGCTCAGCGTAAAAAATACCTGGGAAGCTAGTTTTATGCTTTTCAATGACGCTGTGAATTCTTCCAGGTCCAAGCACGAATACACGAATATAACGAATAATTAGATAAACCATTATTTCAAATCGTATCAATCAGGTGATTTTTGTGCTCTATTATTTTTCTTTTAGTTCAGCACCATTATTGCAAACTGTGCTCGAAATATGTGCAGAAATTTCTGTGATGCGTTTGAATCTTCGATACAAATATACGATTTTTTATCGAACTCGACCGGCGCAGAATCGTATTGGAAAAGATTTCAGGCCGATAGAAAGAGGAGAAGATGAACTGCCTCATTGTTTATTATCCAGAATAAATGTCACATTATGCGATGCTGCTACACTCCAAGGGAAGATCTTACTCTGGAGGAAAGAAAAAAGAGGAAGAAACATCGAGAGCGCAAAGAGAAATCGATCTTCGAGATCAAAGCCATAAATATTTATTCCGTTTGCCAAAAGTGCACCGCATTCGGAGTCTTATGTTGATTTGCTTCGTTTTCCGCCGCTTTTCCTTCTCAATAATCAAGTTTTTTTGGATTTCTTTCTGAATGGCTGCTATTCGCAGTTCCCTGAGACTTTTTTTTTGTACCTCGGCAGTACACTTTTTTGCTAACCGTCCTATCTTGCTTTCTTTTATTTCAATTCAACTTAATATTTATTAAATTTATTTGAAAGCTTTAATGCACTTTTAACAAAGAACGACACGAGAAGTTAGACGCATTTGAGACAGATAAATTATGCTTGCACCCTTTATTCTGCGAGAAGCACTGGGTGCTCGACCAGCACAAAAAGACACTTCTTTTTTCTTGGGGTACCTTCAGTTACAGGACAGGAAAAAAGAGAAATGTGATTTTGATTTGAACTCGGCGATAAATGGCGATCATTTATTTTATTGATTTAGAGCTTGGTCGGGCTTTAGATGACTTTAGAAAGGGAAAATAAAGCTCGAAACTGGTTCATCAGTTATCGTGAAATGTTCAGCCGTGTATCAAGGCAATTTCCTTTGCTTCTGATTGTCTCCACTGTTTGTCATTCATTTTTTTCTTCGCTAAGAGAGTGTGTCGACTTAAACTAAGTACTTTCAATTGCACTTGAGCATAGTGATGATATTTTTATATTCATATATTGTATATCACATTGCAAGATTTGTTAAGGTTTACATAATTGTCGCTATATTGCTTGTTTTGAAGTTTGTTATAATTTATCGAGCTTATTTGTTAAATTACAAGGAAAACAATTCTAATACACCTAATAGTGGAGTATCTTTCGGTGTACAACTAGGTATGCCCTTTTAGAAATTCCAAAACGAATAGGCAAAGCAAAGTCTTGGCATTACATTCCTTTGGTGGAATTTGGCCTTTCTGTTTCAACAGACTTCGCAGCCGATTCTTAGTGTACAGAATCATTGCATGGCTAGTACACTATGGATCCTACTGACACTAAGAATCCTTCCACCAGGTCGGGGCTCGAACATACGACAACTGGCTTGTAAGACCAGCGTCTTACCGCCAACCCGGGACGAATAGGTCTCCACCTTATTTTTGTATACATGACGACTCGGTAGCAATGGTATGATAATTTTCTCGGTAAGATAATGTGTTTAGTTTTCCTGATTTCCTTATGATTCTTGTGTTCACCTTAATCTAAAATTCTTATTTTTGTTTCAAATGCATATTAAAAGCCATCAGTAAAAAAAGAGCCATGATCTCACTGTAAAGTATACCTATGAACCATACTTTCACAAGCGCACAATTGATGCTCTGTTTTGTGTTTATGGACTATGTGACTACGGACTAGTCTAACAGGTAGTTAAGTGTGCGGGAAAATACGCATTATTTAGTATGAGGAGATCGGAATGTGCGTCTTTGAAGTGATTTTCACATATAGCACACATATGACACTTTTAATTTGCCTATTTTTGAAAGTTTACCTTTAGAATTATTTTGATCGTTTCAAATTTCCTGTCATCTGAAATAAATTCCGGTTAAATATTGGAGTTTGTACTTCCAATGCGTTTATGAAATATAAAAACAGTTTTCCACAATAAGGAGGAATGGTCCAGAATGCCAAACACTGATTTACGTGATTTATGAACGCTCCCCTAGAGTCAGAGTCGATCATTATATTTCACTGAATCAGGAAATGAAAACGTTCAAAGTCTCCAAGATTTACGATGCTAATTGAAACCAGCTGTCGTGTGTTCAAGCACCGATTCGGCAGTAATCTTAGTGTCCTTAGTAATTGTAGAATTTGTCAGGAGATAATTTTGCACGTTAAGAATCGGCTGCGAACGCTGTTGAAATGAAATAGTAAAATCCACAAAAGGAATGTAAATCCAAGACTGCTTTGTTATGTTTCTATAATGCATATTTATTGAGACATTTTTTTTAAAGTAATTATTTGGGCTCAATTGCCGTTGACTTAACGTAACCGTCTGTGCTTATACATTTTTAGTAACTGGATCTAGATGTCATTTTTTTTCTTTTGCAATGAGAGTTTCCCCATTGCTATCCAGCGAATGAAGGGGAACAATGGTTCACCACTCACTCCCTCGTACATTGTGAAATATTTCTCTCCCTCTTATTGCAGTAAACTTTATGGAGCAACTGAATGAATATCGTTATTGTCGGCTTCAAACGAGGTCGTTTTCGACCTTTGGTACTATAAATCAAAGATTTACTTCAGTTAAACAAAACAGATCACTTTGTACCCTTATATAGAAATCAGAAGAGAATTCCACACCAAAGCTATGTCGTGCAACAGACAAATGCTTTCCATTAAGCCGTGTAATTTGAATTTCGGGCAGGACTCAAAGAGTCTTTGAGAATCGCTTTTTACCTATGGTCATTAACTGGTTACACGCTAATATTGCCAAAACCCTTTTCACTACGGTAAACCTAGTGAGATGCTGGAAAAATGTCATTTACACTCAACTAACCACAGTACTTCTGAGACAGGGTCTAACAACAATAAAACACACATCAACTAAACCATCATCTTCAACCTAGCGCTTGCACAAATACCTGCAATAAGACAGAAAAATCTTACTAAGACTAAGCTGTTTCAGTCAACAACTGCGTCGCAAAACCAATGGAAGAGGGCGTGAATAGAGAACCATTTACTTGCCTAACCCTCCTTCATTCGCTGGATAGTGATGAAAGCGCCTCTGTACCAAGTGAAATGTAGCAAGAACCATCTAAAAATAATTATTTTTTGTTTGTTAGTACAAACGTCACGTTAGACCTATGTCAAATGAGTCTTAACTAATACTGTTTTTATAACACTAAACGGGATGTGAATATTATTACAACTCTTGGTTTCATACTGAAATTTGTTCTAAAATAAAATCATATCTTATAAATGACATGTTGAACGTTTTTTCAATAATTTTAAAAAAATCGGCAAAAATAAAATTATAAATCTTGCAATTCTATTTTTTGGTGATTTTTCCATATCACATCAAATGTTAGCCTTCATAACGTGATAATACGATATGGCGAAAAATTGTTCGACTTCTTGAAAAAACCGATTTTCAGCTGTACAAGTCACAAAGTTTTTCAAAAACTGCATGTAAAAGTTCATCCGCCTTAGTAACAGCTAGTCTTGAGTCGAGTTGGTCTTTCCGACTGTGAAAAACAAACGGAATACGCATATCTACGAAGTTTCACCCAAATCAGTATATGTATAGTCTGATGACTTGCTACCCATATCTGGAATTGCTCTACTGCCAAATTACTTCCAAAAGGAAAAATAAACTCGACTATCGTTGATGGCTACAAAATCCATTACCACGACTCGTTTGCAAACGAGAACGGTTATCTTGCCACGTTACCTGAAACAGTAAAAAGGATTAGAGAATTTACATAATTTTTATAAGCATTCAGTTTCGGCTTTTACACATCAAAGAAATTTCAGCAAACAGAAGGGCGGTTCTCCTTCGAAGGGCCGAACGAAAACAAACACTAATTAGCACTCATCTATTTTCATGTCGCATCCGCAGCAAGAGGCGTTAAATTAAAATCATTTTCCTTTTTCCTTTGATTTGCTATTTCAAGTTTTTCTTTATTTTGTCGGTTCGGAACGAATAGTACCACGAAAACGGTATCTCGGGGCCGGAGGGTCCGTGTGAAATTTATTTCTAATTAAACCATTGTTTCAATCAACATAATTTCAACGAATATCACTTGAGATTTTTGATTAAGAGGAAATCTTGATTCAAGCTCCATCGGTTCATCATTAATTATACCTTTATTAAACTTTAAACTTGATAAAGCTTACTTTTAGAAACGATAAAAGCTGGCAGAGCATTATTCGCTAATTATTGCGTCGGTAAGTTATTTGTATTGCCTGACCTGCCAAACTTGTCAGACAATTAAAGTCAATGTGTAAAATGTGTGCTTTATCAAGGCCAAGATGAAATCGAGTCAGGAATAGATGAGTGAAAATGTGGTGCACTTGCAAGGAAATTTTTGACGTAGGACAGGCGTGTTGTGACAAAACTACTGCAAATCTGTTATTTAATCGTTTCAAGAATACTCAAAGGGTTCAAGGTTCAAAAGAGCGGATCTGTAAAGAATCTGAAAACAGCGCATATAATAAGACGGAAATAGATATCACGTACTATTTATCCCGAAAGTTTGGACGTTCTAGGGAAGATAATAAAATGTTGTGTAACAGGATTCCATCTGATAATCGCAGTAGTTGAATTGAAACTCCAATTCAGTCTATGAAATGATTTCCCGTTTGAAAGGTCAAGCAAGCCCTGTCATCAAAAAACATGACAATAAATCTTCCAAACCGCTTAATTTTTTTCGCTCGAAATCCTATTGTTGAAAAGTGTGGTCTTTAATTGGATTTAATTTATCTAGATATTTTGCTAACTTGTTTTCATACAAACTATCTGTAACACTCCCTGAAACATTCATAGATAGATTAGCATTTTTCATCTCATCCTTGAAGAATTTGACTTACAAAACGAAATGCATCTTGGGAGTAAGAGTAACTGTTTGGATATAAATAATATAATATTCTATACATACTATTAGTGTTTTATTTATTTTTTGTTTCGATTGTTTATTTTTTGTATGATTAAGGTAATAGTTAATTCCATCAGTACAACAGAGAAATTTCATGCAAAAATATTCACTTTGGCACGGTGTATATTCTAATTGCACCCATACGAAGACAAAGCGTCGAGTGTATTAGTGACGACGAAATATCGAATTAATACTTTGCTTGTTTTTTTATGAACAACCCGTGAACAATTTTTCAGCTCCCATACATCGAGCATATAAGTAAAAATAGTGGTTCTTTAGTTCCACAATGGCGTTATGTATGCAGGGTATCTGAATTTCGAAAATCTGCAGTTTTAGTTTTTGTCTCATATTTCACTTCGTGACATAAATTAAAACAAATCATGATAATCACTTACTACAGTTTATTACAAAACTAATTTTAATAACTAAATCAATTAATTCGGTAAATTCTGAAATTTTTCTCTTTGCGTACAAAGTACGATACAAAGTTAAACTCAGGTAAACTCACATTTTAACAATAAACTTGGATGATCCGAAACTGAACTTTTGGTCTATTGTGTGTTACGAATATGAATTGAATACTGATGAGCGTTTGTTTCTAGATGGTTTAACTCAACGTCAACATTGTTTTCAAAATCGACTGAATCCTAAATTCTAATACATCTACTCTGCAAAGCAAGAGTAAAGCTATATTTATAATATCTATACTTGAGTCATTACACATATTCGCGATAAGACAAGTACTCCAGAAGTGTCGTAAATACAACGTACCCACGCATCACCTATTCATTGACTTCAAAGCGGCATACGACACAATCGATCGAGAACAGCTATGGCAGATCATGCACGAATACGGTTTCCCGGATAAACTGACGCGATTGGTCAAAGCAACGATGGATAGAGTGATGTGCTACGTCCGAGTATCTGGGACGCTCTCGAGTCCCTTCGAATCTCGAAGAGGGCTACGGCAAGGTGATGGACTCTCTTGTATCTTGTTCAATATTGCCTTGGAAGGTGTGATTCGAAGAGCGAGGATCGACACGAGTGGCACGATCTTCCGAAAGTCCGTACAACTTTTTGGCTTCGCTGACGATATTGATATTGTAACACGTAACCTTGAGAAGATGACGCAAACCTACATCGGACTGAAAGCTGAAGCTAGGCGTATCGGACTGGCCATAAATGCGTCGAAAACAAAATACATGAGAGGAAGAGGCTCTAGAGTAGAAACACTACGCCTCCCACCACGAATATTGATAGACGGTGACGATATCGAGGTGGTTAACGAGTTTGTGTATTTGGGCTCACTGGTGACCGCCGACAATGACACCAGCAAAGAAATTCATAGACGTATTTTGGCAGGGAATCGTGCGGCCACGAGTCCTGGACTATGTTGACAGAGAACCAACGCGCCCTCAGTGTTTTCGAAAAAAAGGTACTGAGGACCATCTATGGCGGAGTGCAGATGGAAGACGGAACGTGGAGACGGCATATGAATCACGAATTGCAACAGCTGCTAGGTGAACCCCCTATCGTACGGACAGCTAAAATCGGGCGTCTACGATGGGCTGGGCATGTCATAAGGACGTCGGACGACAGCCCAGTGAAAATGGTTCTTGAATCTAATCCGACTGGTACAAAAAGAAGAGGAGCGCAGCGAGCAAGGTGGATCGATCAAGTGGAGGGTGATCTCAGAAGCGTCCGTGCCTTGAGTGGCTGGCAACGAGAAGCCATGGACCGAGTTATGTGGAGACGTATTCTTGATACAGTAAAGGACACCCCAGGCCTATAGCTGTTAGGTGAGGTAAGTATACTCGAGTCATTAGAAGTTCATCCAATTATAACATACACTCCTACAAATGGCTACTGAATCCGTGAGTTTTCGTTGATACGACTAAATACATTAGATATTCTTTAGTCGCACATCAGATTTCGATAAAGACTTTACTGCGAATTTTGATAAACTTAAAAAACTACAATGGCAATACTATTGATATTTAGTAAATACTTAATAGCGCAATATTTTCATTTTTATCAGTAGTTCTTGTCAGAGCTGCTAAATGTCACTATCAACGAGCAACTTTGAACGACGAAGATTGGAAAGTTTATGTCACTGGACTGCTGCCAACCAGGCTCTACCAATCATCATATATTGAGTGTCTGAGAGCCGATCTGTCATAACTTAAATTCTCTTGATATTATACTCACCAGGACGCTCATTGATTGCCGATGCGATTGATATTATCTTCATTTCTCCTGTCACTGCTTGATTACGACGTGACTAAATATTAATCAAGCAGCATAAACATTGAATTAAATTCATGTACACCAATAAACTCCGAAATCCGATGACATTTCACAAAGAACAATTAACTTTATCAATTTATGTTTATGTTAGTACTCTCGTGGAATTTTTTTACTTCAACAGGGAATAGGAGAATGAGAGAGAGAACATTTGACAGACACTTTGACCGTACCGATTACAGTTGACAATGATTTTAGTCAGTCTGTCAAGGTCATTTGACATGACTGACAATTTGCAGCTCTGGTTCTTGTGTCGTTTGAATCACAATATTAAAATTACGCCTCTTTCAAATATGTTGCTGGATGCAAGCATAGTGACCGTAGAATACATTATGAGATACCCGTTCTTCTTTCAATCTTTTTTTTGTAACTCATTGTACCCTGTATTGTTTATATATTTCTGTCAGGTTGTCCATGGGTTGGTTATGGCAGCCTTCAAAAGTACAAAGATAATTCGCCTTTTACCATAATTGTGAATTATAGCCTTCAAACGGCAACCGTAAAAGAACTCCGGAAGAGAAAACCACTGCTCAGGCACCCATCCTGCAGCTGCGACCGCTCCAAGTAGAATGAAGTTTGATTGCGCAACATGTTTCGTACTGTTCTTCGTGATGCAATAATTGCTCCAGGACAAATGATAGAGAAGTAAAATGTCTCACACTGCCGTCCTGTTGCACTCCGCTTCAGAAATAATTATGCAGAAATATAATTTTTTGTGCTGCCGTCCTTCTGCTGTGACCGCTCCAGACAGAATAAAGTGGAAGTGCGTAAAATGTTTCGCGCTGCCCGTCTTGCTGCGTGAACCGCTCTAGAAAGAATGATGAAGAAGTTTGAACCTTTAGCTTTTATATCCGCGCGTTTTACTGGTTGCCTTGATAACGTGTTCTGGTTGGCTCGTGAAAACATGGGTCTATTCAAACTGATTTTTAAATAGTGTACTATTGAAAAACCCCTCCATTTTGTTCATTTATGTTAAGAGTTTTCGAATGGGTTAGTGGTCGAAACATATAAATCCATAAACAAATGAAGAAGTCAAATGCGTTTAAAATGTTGTTGTTATTTCATGCAATTTTGATAATCAAAAAAATTAAAAAATACTTCGTGAATCCTCGAAGAAATAAAAAAAAAACAATGCCATATTAAGTAGAAAAAAATTAACATGTAAATGGTTGCCGGATTTCTCAAAATGATCGATGAAATTTTATGAGTTATTGAGTTATCAAAACCAATTTCTTGTTTTAATTTTACACTGCTTCTTGATGGGAAAAAATACCGTTCAAGCGAAGCAATGGCTTGAAAAGTATGATAGAGACCTCGCTCCATCAGAAACAACAATAAAACGTTGGTTTGCTGACTTCAAACTTGGTATTGAAACGTGGTTTGTGGGGTGGGATTTGAACCCATACGCGCCTGGCGGGGTGTAATATTTATCGACTATTTTGTGAAAGGAAATGCCATTAACAGTGAATATTATATAGCGTTATTGGAGCATCTGCAGGCTAAAATCGCAAAGAAACGACCGCATATGGTAAAGAAAAAAATTTGTTTCATCAAGACAATGCATCGTGTCACAAGTCAATCAACATAATTGCATAACTACATGAATCGACCTTCTAATTGATCCCAGATCCACCGTATTCTCCAGATTTGGCTCCCGGAGACTACTGGCTGTTTGCAGACCTGAAAAAATGCTCATGGGTAAGAAATTTCGCACGAATGAAAAGGTTATCACTGAAACTGAGGCCTATTTTGAGGCAAAAGATAAATCGTTCTACAAAAGTGGTTTTGAAATGCTAGAGCGGCACTGGAATGATTGCGTTGCTCTTGATGTAGATTACGTTGATGAATAAAATTAATTTTGAACCAAACAAATAGTGTTCTTTTTCATTCAGTAATAGCCGTTCAACCGAGAAGGTTGTGTATAGAAGCGTACAGTTTAATAACGCTGGTTGGTTTACACGCGTTAAATACGACAACGGTTGAACTACAGGTAGAGACCTGTTGGCAGCAGCCGTTAAAACGTATAGTCGTGCTGCATAAGAGAGCCCTAGTGCTGGGCCAAGCTGGTGAAGGAAACAACAAAGGGCGTTTCCCAAACTCTACCCAGGCCGCAATATACAGCCACAAGTGCTGAGCAGGAGAGTGCAAAGGCACATCGAAGAGGAAGAGTGCAAAGGCACATAGAAGCAGGAGAGTGCAAAGGCACACCGGTGCGAAGGCACTTCGGTGCAGAAGCATATCGGTGCGGAGCACTAGGAAGAAGGAGACAAGACAACTCGGTCTTTCCACTGCCATACAACACGCAGGTATACACCGGTGACCTGCGCGTGTTACAGCTGGCGAAGACGAAAGCAAATCGGAATTCGAGTGGTGCTGGATGTCAGGTAGCAGTAGCATCACATCATATTCTATCGCTACAGTGAGCTTCAGCATTGTATCAACGTCCAGATACATCCAACAAGAACATCTAGAGCAACGAGGATCTACACGGCAGTGCAACGGAGATAGACAACAATTTCAAGGTAGAAGTTTTTTCTTTTCCTTTTGATTGAGTACTGTGTAGTGTTGGTTTCAAATTTTATTTTAAAGTTTAGTTAAAAATTTTAATGTAATGGATGAATCCATGGACATAAATCCTAGCATGAATCCGATACCCCCACGAACGAAAAAATATCAGGAGAGCTCTTCTGGGCCTTGGATAGTCTTTTTTAGACGTATATCAAAGCCATTAAACATTTTTCAAATTAATAAAGGTTTGACATCACGATACTCTTCAATCAAAGAGATCATAAAAGTAAATAACGATAAAATTCGTGTTGTGGTAAATAATTTGAAACACGCGAATGATATTGTCTCTTCGGAACATTTCAATAAAGAGTATAAAGTTTACATACCCTCCAAAGATGTCGAAATTGACGGTGTTGTTACCGAAGCGAGTCTTTCGGTAGATGATTTACTCAAGCATGGTGTTGGTCGTTTCAAGAACTCTATGCTTGAGAGTGTGAAAATACTGGAGTGCAAACAACTGTACTCAGTAGTTCATGAAGAGGAAAAAAAAGTTTATCGCCCATCAGACTCGTTTCGAGTGACATTTGCCGGGTCTGCGTTGCCGTCCCATGTCTATGTCGATAAAATTCGCCTCCCTGTTCGGCTTTTTGTTCCAAATGTAATGAATTGTACGAACTGCAAAAAATTCGGCCACACAGCTACTTACTGTAGTAATAAACCAAAATGTATTAAGTGTGAAGGGCCTCATAAAGATAATGATTGCAACAAAGAAATTGAAAAATGTATTTATTGTGGGAATAGTCCTCATGATGATATTTCAGTATGCACTGCATTTAAAGTGCACAAAGACAAAATTAAGCTTTCTTTAAAAGCACGGTCTAAGCGCACATATGCAGAAATGCTTAAAACGGTCATTGATGTCCCCCCTTTGGAAACCGAAAACGGGTTTTCAAATCTAGAGGAACCAGAGGACTCTGACTCTGACGAAAATAGTGAAGGTAATTCGTTTATCACTACCCAAGGGTCAGTTAAGAGAAAGAAGTCTTTCTCCAAATTACCAAAAAAGACACCTAAAATTTCATCTTCAAAAAAAGATCCCCGTGTTAAACAAAAAAAGTCAAAACCAAAGACTGTGCCTCCTGGTTTGTCAAATTCACAAACCAATCCAGGATCTAGTACAGAAAAAGATAATAATCCAGTGGGCTCCATTTCACAGCCACCAACAGGATTACTGAAGTTTTCGGAAATTGTTGAATGGATTTTCTCAGCATTCAATATATCTGAACCCTTAAAGACCCTCATAATGGCATTCCTTCCAATAGCTAGAACCTTTTTGAAGCAGTTATCAGCTCAATGGCCAATTGTCTCAGGTTTTGTATCTTTTGATGGATAATTTATCACCCGTCGCAAATGATACAATCACTATCCTGCAGTGGAATTGTCGAAGCATCATGCCAAAACTTGATTCATTTAAAATATTATTGCATAGTCAAAAATGTGATGTATTTGCTTTATGCGAAACATGGCTTACTTCAAACATAGCTTTAAATTTTAATGATTTTAACATTATACGTCTCGATAGAGACTCTCCGTATGGTGGAGTGCTTTTGGGAATTAAGAAATGCTATTCCTTTTATAGATTAAACATCCCTTCAACTTCTAGTATAGAAGTTGTTGCTTGCCAAATAAACATTAAAGGCAAAGATATTTGCATAGCTTCGGTTTATATTCCTCCAAAAGCACAAGTTGGACAGCAACAGCTTAATGAAATGGTTGAAGCCCTTCCTGCACCACGATTGATTCTGGGGGATTTAAATTCGCACGGTATTATGTGGGGTTCCGTTTACAATGATAGCAGATCATCTTTAATACAAAACATTTGTGACAATTTTAGCATGACGGTATTAAATATGGGTAGCATGACACGGATCCCAAGACCTCCGGCACGCCCAAGTGCATTAGATCTATCTCTTTGCTCAACATCAATTCGACTAGATTGCACCTGGAAAATACTGCCTGATTTACACGGTAGCGATCATTTACCAATCATCATCTCAATTAGCAGTAGCAATTGCATTGCTACTTCCGCTAGTATTCCATATGATTTGACAAAAAATATCGACTGGATTAAATACCAAAGTAGTATCTCTAGTATTTTGAATTCAATGGAAGAGCTCCCTCCACTTGAAGAATATGACTTCCTCATTTGTTCGATTCTGGAGGCAGCAGAACAATCCCAAACTAAACGCTTTCCTGGGCCAACGACTAACAGAAGGCCTCCCAACCCCTGGTGGGACAAAGAGTGCTCAGAGGCTAAACTCGCAAAACAAAATGCTTGCAAGACGTTTCTAAAACGGGGAGGAGGAACTCCTCAGAATTTTGAAAAACTTATGGTTTTAGAAACCAAGTACAAGAGCATACTTCGAGCCAAAAAATGTAGCTATTGGAGACATTTTGTCGAAGGTTTGTCAAGAGATACCTCAATGAGCACTCTTTGGAACACGGCCAGACGAATGAGGAATCGTAACGTGGGCAATGAGAGTGATGAATACTCGAACCGATGGATATTTGACTTTGCTAGGAAAGTTTGCCCAGATTCTGTTCCTACGCAGAGCATTATACGGGAATCTCCTCCAAATAATGGTTTTATTAATAACCCATTTTCAATGATGGAATTTTCTATAGCACTCTTGTCTTGTAACAATAACGCTCCAGGGTTGGACAGAATTAAATTCAACTTGGTGAAGAATCTGCCCAACCTCGCAAAAAGACGTTTGTTGGAATTGTTCAACAAGTTTCTTGAGCAAAATATTGTTCCACCTGACTGGAGACAAGTGAAAGTTATCGCCATTCAAAAACCGGGGAAACCAGCTTCCAATCACAACTCATATAGACCCATTGCGATGTTGTCCTGCATCAGAAAATTGTTCGAAAAAATTATTCTACAACGTCTCGACACTTGGGTCGAGACGAACGGTTTGTTGTCAGATACTCAGTTTGGCTTCCGTAGAAATAAAGGGACGAATGATTGCCTTGCATTACTTTCGTCTGACATCCAAATTGCCTTCGCTCAAAAGCAACAAATGGCATCTGTATTTTTAGACATTAAAGGAGCACTTGATTCAGTTTCCATTGATGTTCTTTCAGACAAGCTTCACCAAAATGGACTCCCAGCGGTTATAAATAATTATTTGCACAACCTTTTGTCAGAGAAACACATGCATTTTTCACATGGCGATTTGGCAACACTCAGAAATAGTTACATGGGTCTCCCGCAAGGCTCATGCCTCAGTCCGCTCCTCTATAATTTTTACGTAAATGACATTGACAGCTGTCTAGTAACCCCATGCACACTAAGACAATTGGCAGATGATGGCGTGGTTTCAGTTACTGGACCCAAAGCTATTGATCTGCATAAACCATTGCAAGATACCTTAGATAACTTGTCCGATTGGGCTGTTCATCTTGGTATCGAATTCTCTGCGGAGAAAACAGAGTTAGTCGTCTTTTCAAGAAAGCATGATCCCGCGCAGCTTCAGCTCCATATGATGGGAAGAATGATCCAACAGGTTTTAACTTTTAAATACCTCGGGGTGTGGTTCGATTCCAAATGCACGTGGGGAGGACACATTAGGTTTCTGATAACAAAATGCCAACAAAGAGTAAATTTTCTTCGAACAATAACAGGATCTTGGTGGGGTGCTCATCCGGAAGATCTAATAAAATTGTATCAGACAACGATACTTTCAGTGATGGAATATGGATGCGTTTGCTTTCGTTCCGCTGCAAACTATCATGTTATCAAACTGGAGCGAATTCAGTATCGTTGTTTGCGAATTGCTTTAGGGTGCATGCATTTGACACATACAATGAGTCTTGAAGTTCTGGCGGGAGTTCTTCCATTAAAAGATCGATTTTGGGAGCTTTCATCACGCCTGCTAATAAGATGTGAGGTGCTGAATCCCATGGTAATTAATAATTTCGAACGACTAGTCGAGCTTCGATCTCAAACAAAATTCATGACAGTATATTTTAACCATATGTCACAGGAAATCAACCCTTCAAGATATATTCCTATCCGTGTCAGCCTCCTAAATGTCCCTGACTCAACTTTATTTTTCGATACATCCATGCAGCGCGAAGTGCGTGGAATCCCGGATCATCTACGTTCGACGGAAATCCCAAAAATATTTTCAAGTAAGTTCAGGCATATTGACTCTGAGAAAATGTTTTACACGGACGGATCGCGAATTGAAGAAGCGACAGGGTTTGGTATGTTCAACAATAATGTTTCGGCCTCATTTAGGCTTCAAGAACCTGCATCTGTTTATATAGCAGAGCTAGCAGCAGTTCATTATAGTTTGAGTGTAATCGTCACATTAATTCCAAACCATTATTTCCTCTTCACAGATAGTCTGAGTGCAATTGAAGCCATTCGCTCAAACATGACTGGCAAGACTGAACCGTTTTTCCTGGGCAAAATAAAACAGTGCCTGAACGACATATTGAACAATAATTATCTGTTGCGTCGCACTAGTTTTACTGGCGACACTGTTTACCAACACTGCCTTCTGCAGATAGTTGGTGCTACCGTTCATAGAATTATGTCAGTTTCTCAGGCCCTTCTGGCAACTCAGTTTTTTCATTTTATCTTCTCGCTCTGTTCACAATCATCAGACCAGTCAGTCTCAAATAAACCTGCATTAGAATCGGACCGTTTTTGATCTATCATAAAGTCCGAAGTGTATCGAACAGCAGAAGTGAAATACACTAGCAATAGTCAGTGAATAAAGTGACTCAAACGTTAAAATAGTGTAGTTTTTTTATTGGCAAGAGTCCGCCAAGGTTCATCCAGTTGTGAGTTTTATCAGTGCAGCTGTTTGTTTGTGGCTGTTCGTCTTCTGCTCCTTTGGCTGCTTTGGTGACCGCTGTGGCTGTTTGCAGAACCCGTTAGTTGCATTGCTGTTCGCTACCGGTGTACTGCAGTGCGAATGCAAGTAAGGTCGACCGACAAATAGCTGCCGTCGCTTCGCTGAAATATCCTGGTGAGGATTTAATTAAACACAACGTAGGGTCCCGGCTAGCGCCAACATATTTTGGTGCCGTGACCAGGATTGATTCGGACCGCGTCATTCTGCTGCAGCCATTTTGCAATTCGGAGCCAGGCGTTGGATGGAATTTCGGATCTTTGCTGCTTTATATGTACAAGGCCTAAATGATTGGGCATAAGGTAACGACCTGTCCAGTACATTTCGTGGGTATCGCAGGTGCCTTTTAGATATTTTTTCCTTTGTTGCATGTACGTTACACGTTCCTGTAATTGTTCGTATGAACAATTGTTGCCATTATTCGCGGAGTTTGCATTGTGTTGGCCACCAAGCGCCATTATTCCTTTGTAATTAGGTTACAATCGCTCCATTGTTCACTGTGGCGTCCCTAGCCGTGGTGAATACCATTAGCCGCGCGCCATTTTGTACGCTACTGCTGCTGTGGTTCCGGCCGATTACTGGAAATCTGTTCTGCGGTTCATCGGTTCACTGCACATAACCGGATTTTGTTGCTGAAATTTTTACTGGATTTCGGAAGCCGTCCCGGGCTTTGAAATCTCAACTTTGTACGGACTGTACTAATTCAAGTTCCTGTTGGCTGAAATATTATACAAGGCACATTTTGCCTTGAAAAAGGTGAGCCTCTTTCCAAGTTTTTACCACCCTCCTGTGGGTCTACTGTGGTCTTTTGTTCTGCAGGTAACTTTGTATAAATTGGACCACGTTTCGCGTTACCAGCATACAAAATGGCAGACGACCAACAAAGGAACCAGTTACTTTCGCGAAGAGATACGCTGCTCACTTCTCTGGGTCGGGCAGAGGTTTTTGCCGAAGAGTACGTTGCTGCGAGGGACGAATCGCAGGTACCTTTGAGGCTGGAGTACATCACCAGCGTTTGGAACAATTTGGAGTCAGTTCAAGCGCAACTGGAGGACAACGAAACAGATCAAGAGGGTAAGGCGGAGCATGCTGCTGTGCGCGCTAATTTTGAGCCACGGCTTTTTCAAATAAAGGCATCTTTACTTTCTATGCTGACTCCTCTTCCTAACGATCGTAGCCCTCAACCCCCGCGTGTTTCCTCCACTCTCTCCGGCATCAAACTGCCAACAATTTCGTTGCCTGAATTCGATGGCGACTACATGCAATGGCTTCCGTTTCACGATACCTTTTTGGCGTTGATTCATTCCAACTCTGATGTTCCGGATATTCAGAAGTTTCACTATTTAAAGGCAGCTGTCAAGGGGGAAGCTGCTCAGTTGATAGAATCGATTGGCATTAGCTCCGCAAATTATTTATTGGCTTGGCAAACGTTGGAAAGCAGGTATTCCAACGATTATTTACTGAAAAAGCGTCACCTACAGGCACTATTCGATGTTCCGAAGATGAAGAACGAGTCCGCTGCGGCACTTCACGGGTTGGTGGACGAATTTGAACGCCATACCAAAACTCTTCGACAACTGGGAGAACCAACCGAGCACTGGAGCACGATTTTGGAGCATCTTCTTTGTACCCGCTTGCACGACGATACAGTGAAGGCATGGGAGGATCATGCGTCGACCGTCAGCAATCCGGATTACAATTGTCTCATCGATTTTCTTCAGCGCAGAACACGAGTTTTGGAATCCATCTCAGTGAATCATCGAACACCCGATACGCAGTCTACTGCCGCTTTATCAGCTCAGCCGTCGAAGAGATCGTTTCATTCCCAGATCCGTCTTTCGTCTTGTGCCTCTACAGCTAATTCAGCAGTGACGGATTCTCTTGAGAAGTGCATCCTATGCAACCAGTATCATTTGTTGATGCGATGTCCGCGCTTCAACCGACTTTCATTGAGCGAACGCCAGCAGTTAGTTAATTCCAAACGTTTGTGTCGCAATTGTATGAAGTGTGATCATATTGTCCGTCATTGCCAGTCGAGCTTTAATTGTCGAAAGTGTAATCGTCGTCATCACACACTTCTGCACCCTGAGCATCCCAACGGATCAAGCCAAGTCAGTCATGAAAGTGAGCCTACCGTTCCAGCTAGTCCAGTTTTCAATTTTTCGCAGTCTAATGGATCTTCTACAGCTGAATCTTTTAAGCAATCCACTGTTACCGCCACCGAGAGTCCCAGAGTTGAAGTCAGTAGTGCAGTTCATCAACCACGTGAAAGCGTTTTTCTTCTCACAGTGATCGTGAAGGTTATCGACGTCTTTGGTGTAGAGCATCTTGCACGGGCACTTCTTGATAGTGCATCTCAACCGAACCTTATAACCGATCGTATGGCACGAATTTTACGTCTTCAAAGGCAAAAGGTGAATGTAACTGTTCAGGGTGCCGGCAAACTTTCCAAGCCTGTGTGTGAATCCGTCTTCGCTCAAGTTCAGTCTAGAAAAGGAGATTTCTCATGCAATGTAAACTTTCTGGTAATGGATAAAGTTACGGCGAACCTTCCATCACAAAATATTTCGATTGCAGAGTGGTGTATTCCGAAGGATTTGTTTCTCGCAGATCCATCCTTCAATGAAAGTCAACCAATTGACATGGTTTTAGGTGCAAAGCATTTTTATTCGTTCTTCCCGAGTGCTGCTCGTCTGCAGCTAGACAAAAATCTCCCTCTGCTCATTGATAGCGTTTTCGGTTGGATAATAGTCGGATCAGCAAGCCAAGTTTCTCCTACACAAACCCCCGTGTCAACAGCAAACGGCATGGTCATTTCGATGTTATCGTTAGAAGACAGTTTGGAGCGTTTCTGGAAAACTGAAGAGCTGACAACGAAAGACAACTACTCTAGCGAGGAAAGACACTGTGAATCCTGTTACCAGTCAACTGTTTCTCGAAATTCCGAAGGACGCTATATCGTTCGATATCCCAGAAAGCCAGACTTCAACGTGATGCTGGGTGAGTCGAAGAGCTCTGCGCTACGACGGTTCGAATTACTTGAAAGACGTTTGAAACGAAATTCAAATCTCAAAGATGAATACCACCAGTTTATGCGAGAATATCTCTCCCTCGGCCATATGCGATTGGTTGAAGCGGACGACGAAAACAATTCCCAAACTTACTACCTGCCGCACCACCCCGTTTTCAAGGAAGCAAGTACCACAACCAAAATTCGAGTCGTGTTTGACGGATCAGCGAAAACTTCTTCCGGCTTCTCTTTGAACGAAGCTCTCTGTGTCGGTCCCGTGGTGCAGGACGATCTATTGACCATCATTTTGCGCTTCCGAACCTATCCGATTGCGCTCGTCGGTGATATCGCTAAAATGTACCGGCAAGTACTTATTCACCCAGACGATTCTGCTCTTCAACGTATCCTTTGGCGTTTTTCTGATCAAACACCAGTCCAGACATATGAACTACTCACTGTTACGTATGGTCTCGGTCCGTCTTCATACCTAGCAACTCGTACACTTCAGCAACTGACCGAAGACGAAGGGATTTCTTACGCGTTGGCAGGAGCTGCTATTAAAAAATGTTTTTACGTAGACGACTTCATAGGTGGAGCTCAAACCATCGAAGAAACAATCCGTCTACGCACCGAACTGAGCGACTTGTTGCACAAAGGAGGATTTACACTACGAAAATGGACTTCTAATCAGCTCGAAGTTTTGCAAGGTCTTCCCAATGATGAGATTGGTACTCAATCTGCTTTACATTTCAGCCCTAACGAGACAATTAAAGCCCTTGGTATTAGCTGGGAGCCTGAAGCCGATCACCTTCGTTTCGACTCTCAAATTCGATGTAGTAATGAACCGCCAACCAAGCGCACTATTCTTTCGGATATAGCAAAACTATTTGACCCTTTAGGACTAATTGCCCCCGTTGTAGTTCGAGCAAAGATACTGATGCAAGAGTTGTGGCTGCTATCGTGCGGATGGGACGATCCTGTTCCAGAACCTATTAAAACCAAATGGGAGAAGTATTACCACGAATTGGCGAATATCTCCGAGCATCGAGTAGACAGATACGCGTTTCTACCTGACTCTGTTGTACAACTGCACACATTCGCAGATGCATCCATATCTGCATACGGTGCCTGCACATACGTCCGCTGTGAAAGTAAAGGGAAAGTAAAAATACGACTACTGGCTTCGAAGACACGCGTCGCTCCGCTGAAACGAATAAGTATTCCTCGTTTGGAGTTGTGTGCGGCAGTACTAGCAGCCCATCTACATGCTCACATAAAGAAAGCTATCGATGTAAACGTTTCAGAATCATATTTTTGGTCTGACTCATCTGTCACTCTGCACTGGCTACGATCACCACCGAATGTTTGGCCTACCTATGTGGCTAACAGAGTATCTGAAATTCAGCAGTTTACACATGGTTGTCAATGGAAGCATGTTCCCGGATGTGAAAATCCTGCTGACCTGGCTTCACGTGGCATGTCGGTTGACGAGTTTTTGAAAAACGATATTTGGATCAGCGGTCCCAGTTGGTTATCACGTCCACTCCAAGATTGGCCAGAATCAATCCCACCAAGTGTTTCACACGAGGAATTGGAAATCAAAACTACCGTCGCAGTTACTCAAATAACGCCAACAGTACATCCCTGGTTTCTCCGTTGGTCGTCATACGGCCGTCTTCTTCATGTCATTGGGTACTGCATGAGATTCGTTAACAATACCCGAGCTAAAATACGCACGCAGCCGCCCACCTCGCCCGAAGTTATTGTAGGCCGTACACTTACCGTAAATGAGCTTGCCAAGTCCAAAACGTTCCTCATTCGGTTGGCGCAGAATGATGAATTTGTCGCAGAAATCAACCAGTTGGATAAAAATAAATCGGTATCGAAATGTTCCCATATTCGCCAAATGACGCCGTTCTTAGATGCAGAGAGAGTGTTGAGAGTAGGAGGTCGTTTAAACTTCGCACAGCTACCCTATCAAGCAAAGCACCCGGCTTTGATTCCAACAAACCATCCGTTCACACGACTGATAGTTGAGGATTTCCATCGCAAATTACTACACGGCGGCGGACGTCTGCTATTAACAGCAATCCGAGAAGAATTCTGGCCACTCAACGGTCGAAGACTAGTCCGCAACGTAGTCAGAAATTGTTTCCGTTGTACTCGCCTCAATCCGGTACCTGCGCAGCAACAAATAGGCCAACTGCCTGTATCGAGAGTCATTCCCAGTCGTCCCTTCAGTGTTACAGGTGTTGATTATGCCGGTCCACTCTATCTTCGTCCTATTCACAAACGTGCCGCTCCCGCCAAGGCCTACCTGTGCGTATTCGTGTGTTTTTCGACCAAAGCAGTTCACTTAGAGCTAGTGAGCGATTTGTCTACTCAGGCCTTTTTATGTTCATTGCGAAGATTCATCGCGCGACGCGGTCGACCCGCACACATTCATTCCGATAATGGGAAAAATTTTGAAGGGGCTAAAAACGATCTTACCGAACTGTTTACGATGCTTAAAGACGGTTTTCAGCAGGACGAAATCGCAGCCTTTTGCACAGAAAAAGGCATAACCTGGCATTTAACACCGCCGAAAGCACCGCACTTTGGTGGCCTTTGGGAAGCAGCCGTTAAAGTTGCCAAAAAACATTTGTTCCGTCAACTAGGTTCGAGTCGTTTATCTTTTGAGGAAATGTGCACCATTCTTACTCAAATCGAAGCAATAATGAATTCTCGACCGTTGCTTCCAATGACAGAAGACCCCAATGACTTAGCTGCCCTAACTCCTGCGCACTTCCTGATTGGATCATCGATGTATGCCCTGCCCGACCCAGACCTTCAGAACGCACCTGTCAATAGACTCGACCACTACCAGAAACTGCAACTGCATGTGCAGAAATTTTGGACCCACTGGCGGAAGGAATATCTCCAAGAACTGCAGAAAGATACACGAGGATGGATACGAAACAACGAAATTGTTCCCGGTAAAATGGTCATCATCGTAGACGAACTACATCCACCAATCCGTTGGCCACTTGCTCGAATCGAAGCGGTATTACCTGGAAAGGATAAGCTAACACGAGTTGTTTCGCTTCGCACTGTACGAGGTATCATCAATCGGCCCATCAGTAAAATATGCTTGCTGCCCAGTGCATCGGTGGCTCCCGAAGTAGAATCTACTAGCAACAATCTCCAGCCAGTTCAAAGGATTTCGGATACCTCATTAGATTAAGCTGAAATTTTTAATGTGTTAGCCTGTAAGAATTGAAAGTGTATTGTATCATATCTGTAAGTTCAATGTTTGTGAATTATGTGTATATTTAATGTTGAACATAGTCGTTCAAGGCGGCGAGTATGTTGCGTCGCACTAGTTTTACTGGCGACACTGTTTACCAACACTGCCTTCTGCAGATAGTTGGTGCTACCGTTCATAGAATTATGTCAGTTTCTCAGGCCCTTCTGGCAACTCAGTTTTTTCATTTTATCTTCTCGCTCTGTTCACAATCATCAGACCAGTCAGTCTCAAATAAACCTGCATTAGAATCGGACCGTTTTTGATCTATCATAAAGTCCGAAGTGTATCGAACAGCAGAAGTGAAATACACTAGCAATAGTCAGTGAATAAAGTGACTCAAACGTTAAAATAGTGTAGTTTTTTTATTGGCAAGAGTCCGCCAAGGTTCATCCAGTTGTGAGTTTTATCAGTGCAGCTGTTTGTTTGTGGCTGTTCGTCTTCTGCTCCTTTGGCTGCTTTGGTGACCGCTGTGGCTGTTTGCAGAACCCGTTAGTTGCATTGCTGTTCGCTACCGGTGTACTGCAGTGCGAATGCAAGTAAGGTCGACCGACAAATAGCTGCCGTCGCTTCGCTGAAATATCCTGGTGAGGATTTAATTAAACACAACGTAGGGTCCCGGCTAGCGCCAACATTATCTAATCACTATAGTCTGGGTCCCGGCTCATTGCTCCATTCCTGGCAATGAAAGAGCCGATATTTTAGCCAAACGTGGTGCTATTGAGGGTGAAATTTATGAGAGACCAATTGCTTTCAACGAATTCTATAGCTCGTCTCGCCAAAGAACACTTGCCAGCTGGCAAGCTTCTTGGGATAAAGATGATCTGGGTCGGTGGATGCACTCAATTATTCCGAAAATATCGACAAAGGCATGGTTCAGGGGACTGGATGTGAGTAGAGATTTCATTCGTGTGATGTCCAGACTCATGTCCAATCACTACACGTTAGATGCACATCTCCTTCGAATTGGGCTCTCCGAGACTAATCATTGTGCTTGTGGCGAAGGTTATCGAGATATTGATCATGTCGTTTGGACATGCGTGGAGTATCGTGATGTCAGATCTCAACTAATAAATTCTTTGCGTACCCAAGGTAGACTATCCAATATCCCAGTTCGAGACATTCTTGCTTGTCGTGACCTTTCATACATGAAACTTATTTATCATTTCATAAAGAAAACTGGAGTTTCAATTTAATAAAGGCCCCTTTCAAGACTTAGTTCTGATCCCAGCTGCGTCCATGAGTTCAACCAATAGCTAAATTAAAATAAAAATAATGTAATGATACAAACAAACTCGAAACAGTTTATGAAATTATTAACAAAATGTCTGAAAATAACAGCTTATTTTATAATTTATAGAAGTTAATCGTTTGGTTCAAATAATATTTCCGAGTAGATTTCATAATTAATGACGAGTTACCTAAGATGATATTTAAGTAATAAGAGAATATGTTTTAATAAATGCAAAACGTTGTGACTATGTTAGAATTAAATTAGGATAAGAATATTATGTAAAAGTGATGCTACGGCGAAGAAAAACTTATGTAAACTGCCTTAAGAAATAAACGTATTTATGAAAAAAAAAAAATAGTGTTCTTTTTGTTAGGCCCGGGACTTTTCAGCCCATGTATTATATTGTGTGAATTGTACAAGGTTTCATTTTTTTTACTTCCAGAACTGTGACGATGCACCAATACTAAAATACGATGAATTCAAATCACACTTATTTCAACACACAAATTGAAAAGACAGGACAGTAGTTGATGTCTTTACAAAAGTTGTTTGCAATCCACTGTAGCATTTTTCTGTAAAACGTCATTAGGGTGCTGAATGTTTGGATTGAAAGTTGTAGGAAATTTTATTTTGAGTAACTTTGCTGAAGGAGTCACCTTTTTAGTCCTTTATTTGATCGAGTTGAATCAATTTTTCGGTGTAGAAGTAGAGTGGCTCTTAAAAAATCACTTGTTTTGTTCTTATTTTGTTTTGTGAGCAGTTTTATGAGGAAAACGTTTTGCGAAGTGTTATTAAGCACAAGTTTGCTCTACTAGTTTTTTAATATGAGCTACCATAAATAGTTATGATTATTTTTTCATCAAAAACTAGTCATCCTTCTAATAATAATAGTTATTTTCGGCTGTAGTTTTCTTGATTATAATTTTTCGTTAAAATAAATATAATAAATGAAATACTTATAGCTTGAAAATAAAGTATGAAATACTTATAGCTTATAGCTTATGACTTTTTACATCGAAGTCTTGGGCTCGTTGAGAGTTGCTGTAGATGCGCCTTGTTGTACATTGGTTGCAGTTGCTGGTTGGTTGGAGGGTAAGTTGTTAACTGCAGCTGGTGTACTTTTTTCTATAGGGGATACTGATGGTTTTGTTGAAGGGGATGCTTCATTGTTGTTGGTGGCTGTCACAGATGTACTGGGGTTGCTTTGGGTTGGTGTGAAGGTTGGTTATCCTTTGGTGTGGTTGTCTCCTTGTCCAGTTTATCACATGGCTTACAGTAGTGAACAGCTTTTTGGCAATATTGACATGTGGCCATCTGATTGTCATAGGTAACAAGGGATTTGCACGAAATTCTTGTATCTTGACCGAAAGTCACATAATAATGTATAGGATTCTTCAAGCGCATGCGTTACAAACGAACGCCATTTAGAACACCGGGGAAAAAATTCTTCCACTTTTCTTTTTCGATAGAGAGAATCTCTCCATATTGGGACATAGTTTTGCGAATATATGAATCGGTGACGCTCGAGGGAAGATCATGCACACGCACTTCTATAGCACTATCTTCCATATATACTGGAATGTTGTACTTAATGTTCTCGTGCTCCATATAGTGCACATTGTTATTGTCTTTTGCGAATTGAATTGCATCCAACTCTTTATTAAACTGGATGTAAACAACATTATTTGCCTTATTGCATTGAAGTAAATGCACACGTTTAATGTCAAGATGCATTCGCTCCTTAAGCATACCTCCAAGTTCTCGTATCGAAGGTCGTATTTTGCACTGCCTGAAGTCAACAAAAATTGTATTCTTTCGTGTCGGCGGTAGCTTTTGTTCGTTTGGTTCACTCATTTCGAGGTCGTTCTATTATTAACTACACAATACTGTACTTGGTTTCTTCCGTCTCGAACGTAAGCGGTTTTGTTATATCGACTGACTTGGATGAGATGTGAAAGCAGCATCTTTTTACTATCAAGAACTTTTGTGAAGACACCAACCAGCAAAAAATTATATTTAATAGAGAAAATATTTTTGTCTCGCTGATTTATCGGCGTATAATAATGGATCCAGCCAAACAGGTATTGGAAGTACGCTTGCGTTCATCTTTTTAGTTATAAATAAGTGTGAGCGGGATTCAGCGGTAGGATATCTTTCTTGTCTGCAGAATCTGGCCCAACTATGGTGAGCTCGTGCACTTTCTCTTTCCGGTCATCCAGTACATTTTTATGTCCTTTTTTACTGTCGTTTATTCTGTCCCGGTTTTTAGTTATAGCTTTTTTGTACTTTCTGTGTAATCACGAAACTCTCAAAGCCTCTATTTCACGGAGTAATCTGCACGATCAACCGCCCCATTTATCATTTTTTTAGTTTTTGTTTCTGATTTCGGGAGCAGCCAGGGCCCCTCGGTTCCACGTCTCTGAGTACGTGCCTCTCACTAGTAACAATACTAGTAAGTTAGTAGTGAGGTGAAAAAACATTTTGCGACTGGTTTGACTAAAGACTCGATTTTTGGAAGCCGTTCCAGTACATTGTGATCAACCGGACTTGACATATTTTTCAATTGTGAACCCTAGTCAACCAAATTTTTCATATGATTAAATTGAACTAATTTAAATCAGTTTCAATATTGTTCCAACAAACTACATATAGGATCTAGAATCGGACTGCTGGTTACTGCTTTTAAGTGTTATGTTTATACTAGTAGAACACATAACCTTGGAAACTTCAAATTCAACAAACATGATAGCTCTTCCAGAAGTTCCTGCCGACTCAATCGCCAACGGGATTGATGGGGCATTAATATCACATGTTCAAACCAACAACGTTTGTCATACTGAAAACTAGCGCACGGATCGGTTTCGTCAATATGCACGCGCATTGTTGGAAACATCTCTTCTTTGCCGGTCATCAATCCTATCACATGGAAGATACGCTCTATGGAATGACATGTGCCAGTGCGTGTTGATATGGCCAACAGCTAGAGTAGACCCCGGTCAGCTCTTCAATTTGCTTGCTCGCAGTGGTGTTTGCTGCAGCAAATCGAACAACAACATAACTCGATGGCACGGTTTTTGCCTAGAAGCCTTTTTACCAGGACTGACCCGGTTAGCTTTGGGTTTACACAAAGTGCCAGCAACTAACGACCAAAAACTAGAACATTGATGTGCGCTTCGTCAAACGGGTTGATGTCAGTGCCACCGTCGCTATCGCTAGCATTTGCTCCTGCTGGCACTAGCTAACATTGTTGAAAAACTAACTTCTCTGCTGCGTTTGTCATATCCGCTGACAAACCGAACGGATGCGGACGAACTAGGGAGATTAAAAAAAAGCTGTCGGAACTAAATTAAAACTTGTTCCTTTAGGCCGGAAAGTTTTGCTGTCAGACACATTGACTGGATGTCGTGTTTTCGGAAATGTGCATGGAAATGAAAACGTGTGTCATTTTGGTTGAATAATTAAACGTTCTGGAAATAATATACCTTTCCAAGACAGTTTTCACTCGATTGATTTTGAAGGATTAAATGCTAATTAACGACAAAGAGAAAACGGGAGTGTTATAAGAAAGCACCGCGTGCTTTAAGAACTGCTGCTCTGGAACCGGGTATCAGTTTCTTATCGGATGTTGGTGGAACAAACCATTATGCCGTGCCAATGACAGTCATTTGCACTAAATTGTCTATAAACCCATTAAGATTTTATCATACGATAATCGACGCTAGAAGTTAGATGAAACTCCTCGTAGATTTTCGCCTCGCTAATGTGGGATGAGCGCGAACAAGACAAACTTTGGACACAAGCGGAGCCGACTAATATCTGTTCGATGGAGTTTCGCCACGAATCTTTTTGCGCTTATTCAAGTGGCAGCGGAGGGAAGATTTACAACGATTTCTCCTTGCCAGACTATCTGACATAATGCTAGGCGGGAAAGAAGAAAACAACATGGGTTCTATTGAACTTGTGAACCACAAGCAAGCATGTTAGTCAAAATGCGCGAAAAAATAATATGAAAATTAACTGAACAGCGAACAGAGCGATAAAGACCTAAATCGACCGTAATTTAGAAATAATTGCTCTTTTCAAACAGCAGTTTATATGCGTTCTGTTTCTCCTGTTTCTTGTGTGTTAGTTTCCAAAGATTCTTGTCGCGGTTATTTCCATGTTTGCTGGCAGGGCACATTCAGTTCTGGAGAATGGCTACCTCTGCGTCTTGCCATCAGCTACATTCGAAAGATGAACTAACTGTTATTAGCTTTGCGGTTTATCCCCCAGGTTTACATGAACGTTCAGACGGAAACAGATCAAATGGGCAATTTTCTAACAATACCTTAGTTGCCGGTAAGTATTACTGAACCTATCTCCTGTTCCCTGGGGCGCTGTGCGGAGCTCAGATGACCGAAGGTGTAAGCCTAATGAATGCGTTTATGAATTGGATCCATCTATAGCAGAAAGTGGGACCTGCTGAAGAGAAACCCGAGAGATCTGCACTGAGGGGGCAAGTGAATGTTGACTGCTATTAATTGGACGAAAATTGGAATGTAAGTTCAGTTTAGTTTAATTTTGGACGATACTGAAAGCAGTGCACGAAAACAATTAATATATCAATTCTCTATGAAATTGTGGGTAGTTTTAAAACTAATATGGAATAACATTTGTGACATTAATTGGACTCGATAAATTTCACAGGGTATTTTGTCAAGAAGAAATGTCAGGCAACTGTCTACTCTCGTTAACTAGAGCATCATGGACAAAGGTAATTTGAAGCGAATTCCTAAAACTTCGACAAAGTCATTATTCGGAGACATATAAGCCGTGAAGTTTTGACTCATGTTAAATCATTAAAAGGTAGTAAGCATACTAGGACACGATGGGGCTTACTGAAAATAATAATTGTACTGGAAATGATTGAAGGTTCAATGCAGCAAATTTTCCTAAAACCCAAGAAGGGCAATTGTTGCAAACTATGATTAGTTCAATCAAAAGGAAGGAATTTTGATAATTTTCGTAAGAAAAAATACTTCAAAGTCTAGATTTCGTCCTTAAGTATACTCGTTAATGTTCTTATTAATGCGGACTTAAAAATGTGCAAGTTATTTTCATGGAAGAATTCTTGGTCTCATAGGCTAACGGAAGTACTTGGATTTTTCACAAAATGAATATAGTGGACTCAATTTTTCTCAGAGATGGCAGCATCGATTTTCATAACGAAAGGCTGGATGCTATGGACATCTGGTATTTTATTTGCATCTGACTGCGTCAGAACAAAATTACAGTGTAGTTGGTATTAAAAATTTAATTTTCATGAGCACGTTTTTATAAGGGATGCTATTAGTTGACTACCCAAATAATTACCGATGCAAATTTTTTTTACTTTTTCTCCTTGTCTTCAATATCGACATTTTAAAGGACATATTTCATAATTATTGTGGGGCACATTGTCTTTTTTATGGGGCATACTACTGATTTGTTGTGGGTCATACGTTTATTATACGGCTTTTAGGGCACTCATCATTCTCATCACTTCTCCCGGTATCATGGAAAATTATGTTCAACAGGCGTATTGCAATGAAATTTTTTAACACATTACTTTACTCTAAACCTGGTCTGATTTTTTTCGGGTTTTCCGGATTTGTTAATTAATGGTCACACAAACTGCTTTCAGTAAGAAGTTAGTTTCAGTTTCCGGCATGAAGCGCTTATCGATAACTCATAGTCGATTGTATCGATTCACCAAATATTAGATCAGGAATTAAAAAAGTGAGTATACTGTTATAGTCATGCGATAGCTAAAGAGTTTCATCACCAAAGTAGTATTGAACGTTACGGACTATATTTCAATGAAAATTGAGTTTTACTTTCATGATCAAACATTGGTCAACTTCAACTTGACATATATTTATAGAGTATTAAAATGTATTTCATAGCTGAGCTGAGTTGAAGAAGACTGCCTATAGTTGCACTTCGTGATTGATTGCATAAGTGAAAATGCATTTTCACTGTGCATGTTCACTCCAGCATTTTTAAAAATTACGTACAAATACTCGCTGAATGCATTGAAAAATACATGAAATATCTTATTTTCCACAACCCTTACAAATTTTCTATTGAAATATATGCGGGGCATGACGCCCAATCGTGGAAAACATGAAAAATATACAATTTAAATTACGCGAAGTGCGATTATCTGAACATAGAGGCAGGATGATCTTAAATAACGGGTAAACATCCATCATAACTACGGATTAAAGCTCATGACAACCACGGGGCAATATGCACCCTCATGAAACTTCTTCTTCTTATTTAAAGAAAGCTTTAGTCTTTTCGTTGACAAAATATTTGCCAGGTGGAAGATTGTTCACTATTATTCATTAAATTGATAACTAATGGATAATTTTTGTAAGCGACTACTTGAGCATTTTGCCTCACAAAATTCGGGCCATTTTTCCCCCAAAAATATGAGACTCCATCTTCCCCTAATAACGACGCCGTGCTACCGAGGAAAAGAGGGAATGTATCACAGGATCTCCTATTGTGGATGGAAGAAGATCTGGGACATGTCTTGGTAAAATATACGACCTCAATAATAAGCACGGTGCACGAAACGATGAACTTCCGAAATGCGGAAAAACTTCAGACAGTGGACTGCCTGTAGATCTGCCACGTCATCTAATTGTCAATTTTTGCGCTTTTGTCATTACGATAAATAATTAATATTACATCGAACGATTTAATCATTATAAAAAAGCACAATGAAAAATTATTCTGAAACACGCTTCAAAACTAATATATTGATATAAAGATCATCAGGGCAGCCGACTACCGGGAAAAAATCATTATTTTTTCTTATAATAGTTTGGAGTGGACGCGTAGCCTATCTAAAAATTTTTTATCGGTATCAGTAGTGAGATGATCAATCAAGATGATCATGTGTTTTCCTTTTTTTTATTCAACATATCACAAAAGCAGTGAGGCATTATTAATATTGTAATTTTAATGGATTTTTGCGAGAGGTGAGAAATGAGAAATGAAAAAGAATAAAACTTATTTTAAAATTTCAACAAATATTTTAAAATTTGTATGTTGAACCAAGTGATAGTTTAGTAAAAAATAGCAATCAATTTGGTTTGAAACATGCAAAATTCTGGTAATTGAGACTAGGAAAAGAGAAATATCTATAATTGTGGCCTTTCACGACATGGAAGCGAGAACCTAGTGGATGTATTCACGGCTAAGTTTATTTTTGGCGCTGGATTCCACACGGCTTCTTGGATGCTCCTGTTCGGAGAACCACCATCAATCTCCTGGTGGGCTCCAGCCCCTGGTCCATTGATGTGCATTTTATTCCATTTGTTTTTGGCATTTGCGGTTATGAAAATGATATCAAAGCAATTGATGAAAACAAATGAACGACTGAAAGCAAAAATCGAATAAGTGCAATTTAGTTTAAGTATTTTTGAATGCAAAAATCGGATAAAAACATTGAGAGCAAAAACCGGACATGGATTTTGCAATGCAAGAATCGTATAAAAACATATTTTCTGCAAGAACCGGACAAAATAACTTTGAATGCAAAAACCGGACAAAAACTTAAACGTTTCTTCCAAAACAAATATATTTAACCGGTTTTTGCATTCAAAGTTTTTACAAACTGCCGCTGCCTTGCCGATGCTTTTGATGTTGTCTATCATTCAGCTCATGAAGAATTTCCATTTCCGGATTCCAGAGATATACTTGCATAAGTGACATAACCGATAAACCGCACTCCTCTGTTGGCTCAACGAATTTTGATGAAGTTAGGCTTTAAAAGTTACTATGAGGTCATTGACCAAGTTCGGAAGGTTTATGGTAAACATATCTGTTTCGGAACGTAACCGACTATACATAGAGTTTTTCGATTTGTTAAAATTTCTCACAGATGCCTAAATCAATATATAAAATTTTAAACTCGCTTGAAACCTACTATTCGATTATTGGATAAGCTCATAACACTTATGGTGAACACGTTTTTGCTCCGAGGATATACTCGTATGAATGTTTTAAGGATACTATTTTAATGGCAGGGGAAGCCGTTATAACAGCACTAAATGGAGGTGGAATATAGAAGTGAGATCCGTTTTGGAGTGTTTGATCACAATTCACTACTTTTGGAAAAGGAAATTAGAAACCTGAAAATGACCTATGATTTGGAATAGTTTTGAGCCCGACTTCCTAAAAGTTGGAGTTTTTCGCTATTACCGGAGTTGGAATCCAGAGACAGGTTTAAGCGAGGTCGGTAAAAATTTTACTGTCATCTATGGGATTGTAAGACCTTTGATTCTATGTGTACACGGAGAACCCGCAGATCACAAAATTATAATATTGCAATTGTTGTTTCACGCTCTGGTTGTTTCAACTAAAAAGTTGTTAATTTAACTAACATGTCTGTTGACTTTGTCATAACCATTCAGGCAAACGAAATATTTGTATTCAAATGCTGTCACTCGGCGGAGAACGAAGACAGAAAAACGCAGAACAAAAATCTTCTATTCCTACAGTGCAAATATTTTAATTTCATTTCCGAGTAATGTTTTTCGGACAGTTCATGCCAATGTAATTAAAAACGCTTGATGCTTAAAAAATGCTGCTAAAGTGAAGTTGTACTATTTGTATTTTCTTGAAAGTGCATCTGTAGCACTAGGCTTATTCTTGCAACATTCTTGAAAACGAAATTAGCTCTTCCAGCGAGCCATTCTGCAAGTGGAGGAAAAATTTCTTAATGGCCTGTGAACATTTTGCTGGTGAATTCTCTCTTTGGAATTTTAATTTTTTGTTGCATTTCTATATCATCTGCAAGTTTAGCTATAAGCAACTACTTAGGCATAATTTCATTGTTCAAGCGGTGAACGTTTAGCTGCTCCCCGAAGAGGCTAACAGTAAAAAATTTTTATTGCAATATGCGTCGTAAGCTCAAATAACTGAATACTTGTTTAAAACAACTGAGACATTTTTTGCTTTTATGCATACAAGTAACTTTTCTGGGATTGTGTCATTGATCAGTTGTACGAGGACACCTTATTGAAACGTGCCATTTCTCAGCAGTAACGTTTCATTACTCGTTTGTGGTACGTGTCTCTGCTGGGTGTCATTGCTAAACTGCCACACGATAAATAAAATATGACAGTTAAGTTAATCAATCGATTAGTTGTATCAAATTTTAGCTAATCAAATTCAGAAAAAAACAACTAATACAGTGTAGTTGGTATTAAAAATTTAATTTTCATGAGCACGTTTTTATAAGGGATGCTATTAGTTGACTACCCAAATAATTACCGATGCAATTTTTTTTTACTTTTTCTCCTTGTCTTCAATATCGACATTTTAAAGGACATATTTCATAATTATTGTGGGGCACATTGTCTTTTTTATGGGGCATACTACTGATTTGTTGTGGGTCATACGTTTATTAAACGGCTTTTAGGGCACTCATCATTCTCATCACTTCTCCCGGTATCATGGAAAATTATGTTCAACAGGCGTATTGCAATGAAATTTTTTAACACATTACTTTACTCTAAACCTGGTCTGATTTTTTTCGGGTTTTCCGGATTTGTTAATTAATGGTCACACAAACTGCTTTCAGTAAGAAGTTAGTTTCAGTTTCCGGCATGAAGCGCTTATCGATAACTCATAGTCGATTGTATCGATTCACCAAATATTAGATCAGGAATTAAAAAAGTGAGTATACTGTTATAGTCATGCGATAGCTAAAGAGTTTCATCACCAAAGTAGTATTGAACGTTACGGACTATATTTCAATGAAAATTGAGTTTTACTTTCATGATCAAACATTGGTCAACTTCAACTTGACATATATTTATAGAGTATTAAAATGTATTTCATAGCTGAGCTGAGTTGAAGAAGACTGCCTATAGTTGCACTTCGTGATTGATTGCATAAGTGAAAATGCATTTTCACTGTGCATGTTCACTCCAGCATTTTTAAAAATTACGTACAAATACTCGCTGAATGCATTGAAAAATACATGAAATATCTTATTTTCCACAACCCTTACAAATTTTCTATTGAAATATATGCGGGGCATGACGCCCAATCGTGGAAAACATGAAAAATATACAATTTAAATTACGCGAAGTGCGATTATCTGAACATAGAGGCAGGATGATCTTAAATAACGGGTAAACATCCATCATAACTACGGATTAAAGCTCATGACAACCACGGGGCAATATGCACCCTCATGAAACTTCTTCTTCTTATTTAAAGAAAGCTTTAGTCTTTTCGTTGACAAAATATTTGCCAGGTGGAAGATTGTTCACTATTATTCATTAAATTGATAACTAATGGATAATTTTTGTAAGCGACTACTTGAGCATTTTGCCTCACAAAATTCGGGCCATTTTTCCCCCAAAAATATGCGACTCCATCTTCCCCTAATAACGACGCCGTGCTACCGAGGAAAAGAGGGAATGTATCACAGGATCTCCTATTGTGGATGGAAGAAGATCTGGGACATGTCTTGGTAAAATATACGACCTCAATAATAAGCACGGTGCACGAAACGATGAACTTCCGAAATGCGGAAAAACTTCAGACAGTGGACTGCCTGTAGATCTGCCACGTCATCTAATTGTCAATTTTTGCGCTTTTGTCATTACGATAAATAATTAATATTACATCGAACGATTTAATCATTATAAAAAAGCACAATGAAAAATTATTCTGAAACACGCTTCAAAACTAATATATTGATATAAAGATCATCAGGGCAGCCGACTACCGGGAAAAAATCATTATTTTTTCTTATAATAGTTTGGAGTGGACGCGTAGCCTATCTAAAAATTTTTTATCGGTATCAGTAGTGAGATGATCAATCAAGATGATCATGTGTTTTCCTTTTTTTTATTCAACATATCACAAAAGCAGTGAGGCATTATTAATATTGTAATTTTAATGGATTTTTGCGAGAGGTGAGAAATGAGAAATGAAAAAGAATAAAACTTATTTTAAAATTTCAACAAATATTTTAAAATTTGTATGTTGAACCAAGTGATAGTTTAGTAAAAAATAGCAATCAATTTGGTTTGAAACATGCAAAATTCTGGTAATTGAGACTAGGAAAAGAGAAATATCTATAATTGTGGCCTTTCACGACATGGAAGCGAGAACCTAGTGGATGTATTCACGGCTAAGTTTATTTTTGGCGCTGGATTCCACACGGCTTCTTGGATGCTCCTGTTCGGAGAACCACCATCAATCTCCTGGTGGGCTCCAGCCCCTGGTCCATTGATGTGCATTTTATTCCATTTGTTTTTGGCATTTGCGGTTATGAAAATGATATCAAAGCAATTGATGAAAACAAATGAACGACTGAAAGCAAAAATCGAATAAGTGCAATTTAGTTTAAGTATTTTTGAATGCAAAAATCGGATAAAAACATTGAGAGCAAAAACCGGACATGGATTTTGCAATGCAAGAATCGTATAAAAACATATTTTCTGCAAGAACCGGACAAAATAACTTTGAATGCAAAAACCGGACAAAAACTTAAACGTTTCTTCCAAAACAAATATATTTAACCGGTTTTTGCATTCAAAGTTTTTACAAACTGCCGCTGCCTTGCCGATGCTTTTGATGTTGTCTATCATTCAGCTCATGAAGAATTTCCATTTCCGGATTCCAGAGATATACTTGCATAAGTGACATAACCGATAAACCGCACTCCTCTGTTGGCTCAACGAATTTTGATGAAGTTAGGCTTTAAAAGTTACTATGAGGTCATTGACCAAGTTCGGAAGGTTTATGGTAAACATATCTGTTTCGGAACGTAACCGACTATACATAGAGTTTTTCGATTTGTTAAAATTTCTCACAGATGCCTAAATCAATATATAAAATTTTAAACTCGCTTGAAACCTACTATTCGATTATTGGATAAGCTCATAACACTTATGGTGAACACGTTTTTGCTCCGAGGATATACTCGTATGAATGTTTTAAGGATACTATTTTAATGGCAGGGGAAGCCGTTATAACAGCACTAAATGGAGGTGGAATATAGAAGTGAGATCCGTTTTGGAGTGTTTGATCACAATTCACTACTTTTGGAAAAGGAAATTAGAAACCTGAAAATGACCTATGATTTGGAATAGTTTTGAGCCCGACTTCCTAAAAGTTGGAGTTTTTCGCTATTACCGGAGTTGGAATCCAGAGACAGGTTTAAGCGAGGTCGGTAAAAATTTTACTGTCATCTATGGGATTGTAAGACCTTTGATTCTATGTGTACACGGAGAACCCGCAGATCACAAAATTATAATATTGCAATTGTTGTTTCACGCTCTGGTTGTTTCAACTAAAAAGTTGTTAATTTAACTAACATGTCTGTTGACTTTGTCATAACCATTCAGGCAAACGAAATATTTGTATTCAAATGCTGTCACTCGGCGGAGAACGAAGACAGAAAAACGCAGAACAAAAATCTTCTATTCCTACAGTGCAAATATTTTAATTTCATTTCCGAGTAATGTTTTTCGGACAGTTCATGCCAATGTAATTAAAAACGCTTGATGCTTAAAAAATGCTGCTAAAGTGAAGTTGTACTATTTGTATTTTCTTGAAAGTGCATCTGTAGCACTAGGCTTATTCTTGCAACATTCTTGAAAACGAAATTAGCTCTTCCAGCGAGCCATTCTGCAAGTGGAGGAAAAATTTCTTAATGGCCTGTGAACATTTTGCTGGTGAATTCTCTCTTTGGAATTTTAATTTTTTGTTGCATTTCTATATCATCTGCAAGTTTAGCTATAAGCAACTACTTAGGCATAATTTCATTGTTCAAGCGGTGAACGTTTAGCTGCTCCCCGAAGAGGCTAACAGTAAAAAATTTTTATTGCAATATGCGTCGTAAGCTCAAATAACTGAATACTTGTTTAAAACAACTGAGACATTTTTTGCTTTTATGCATACAAGTAACTTTTCTGGGATTGTGTCATTGATCAGTTGTACGAGGACACCTTATTGAAACGTGCCATTTCTCAGCAGTAACGTTTCATTACTCGTTTGTGGTACGTGTCTCTGCTGGGTGTCATTGCTAAACTGCCACACGATAAATAAAATATGACAGTTAAGTTAATCAATCGATTAGTTGTATCAAATTTTAGCTAATCAAATTCAGAAAAAAACAACTAATATTTTAGTTGTTTAGCAATCCTTGGCATTTCCGTGTACAAAAATCTGTGCAGCCATCTTGTTGAAATCGGAACGCGTTTTAATTTAGGGTTTTATATCTTTCTTTCCAAAACTTTCGGTATCGAAAATCGGGTACCAATATGATTGAGATGAATTTATTTGGATCAGATCACAGATCGTGAATCGTGTCTAGTGTCATTGTCAAACTTGTTCAGTTTGGTCTATAATTTAATTATGAATCGTCGTTTGGTGCATAATTTAATCATGACTGGGCGCTGGTAAAGTTGGAGAAATATCTATTTTTCAGCGATGAAGCCAAGGGGAGGACGCTTAGAACAATGTGCCAATCACACAGGGGGGGAATGAGAAATAATGAAAAAAAAATCATCATTTTTAGGACGCTTCTTAAAAATCAAGATTTACGGTGTCTACTGTATTTCAGCTCAGACCAATCAGAAGCGAACAAATCAAAGCTGCATAGCTAGAGTAGAAGTTTTTCTAGACCACAACGTTTCTGTTTGATTTTTTATATTCTTTTTAATTTTTAGTGGTTGTTCAATGTGAAAACTATTATTTTTCACGAAAAAATCCGCCATTTTGTAGTTGTAAAACCTCCCCAAACAACGAAAAAGAAAACTTTGGGGTCTGGTTTTTTTTATATGTACAAAGTGTGTGCAAAATTTGAACAAAATTGCAGTAGTTTTTGAATAATGATGGACACGGACTTTCAAAACCTGCTTTCGAGAAAAACGCGTTTAAAGTTTTTGGTCTATAAAATCAATGGAAACAATTTATTACTTAAGGGAGCCCGTAGGGTCTAATATTTTCAAAATATCTTATTTTTCTTTTATAATTTGTTGTAATGAAACATTTCAAGAATGTTTTGTCAAGTTTTTAAGTAAATCGAAGCAGAAGTCTAGGGCCTGTGTGCCGAGGTCTTATTTCTTCGCAGTATGAGATAAGCAAAGATAACTTGCTGAATTTTGTTCCGATAAGCCTGAAAATTTCCTAGAATATTCTTGAATTGTTTTACTATAAGAAAATACAAAGAGAAAAAAGAAAAAATGATGTTGGTGCATTGTTGGCAATATTGACACTTTCGTTTTCTTACAGTTGCACAGTTGCGGCACACAAAGGGCTCAGTTTTGACAAGTAGCTGGTTCATGGGGCACAGAGTGGCACACTTAGGCTCACAGTTATTCACGTGTTTTTAGAGGCATAATATAGTTTGTGTTAAGCGACTCTCGCCTTAGATGAAGCTCATTTCTGGTTGAATGGATACGTCAACAAGTAAAATTACCGCATCTGGAATGAAGACCAGTCAGATGCATTACAAGAGCTACCAATGCATCCCACAAAGTTACTATTTGGTGTGGATTATGGGCCGGTGGTATTATTCGTGAAATACCGGCCGATGTGTTGGAGAGAGTGTGCCAAAATTGTACCTTGCGCATGGACCATCTAAAGCGGAACCGCGGCCAACATTTGCATGAATCATTGAATTATATTGATCGTAAATAAAGATAAATAATGAAGATAGCATCAATTTTCTTAAATTTGTTGTATTTATTTTTGAAAATCTAAATCTAAATTCTAATTCTTAAAAAATCACTCTTTATAAATGCATACTTTAAATTAATATTTTTACTCGAATCACCGGAAGTTGGATCTGAATAAATTTTATGGGACCATAATACCTTTCATTTGAATCAAATTTTGTGAAATTATTTGTCACACACTTATACACACATATATTTTGTAATTTCGACGATCGGTCTTTGGTTCAAAAGTCTGTTGTTACAGTTTTCTCAAAATTCGTATTTTTTTCGATCCGTGCGTCTGATTGACATGACATTGAATTCTCTTTGACTGCTTACAAAGGAAAAAACTTTTTTTAATTCACCTTGAATCTTGAATAAAATCAAAAACTTTCCTTGGGTACAAACAACATAATCTTTTCAATTTGTAAACAGATAAGTTAGAAATAGATTTAAATGTGGCAACTCTGCACGTTATACAAAAATGAACAAAGCACGCTGTGTGCTAAGCGATGTTTTTTCCGTACCAGCACGTATGATAGTTTGAAGGTTTTGATAATCATTGCCCTATAATTTCGGATGAAATTGAACAGTATCTTTTAAAACTCTGAGAGCTTTACTTCGAATCATGATTTGTAAAAATCAGTTTATCCGTTACTGAGAAATCGAAGTCAGTTCCAGTTTTTGGAGCTTTTCTTCATTATTACCGGAAGCGGAAACCGGGGACTTATAGTTCCAAAGTAAATTAATGTATCCACTAACTAACAAGGTCTGCAACCTAGATGAATTTTGTAGAAAGTTTTATAAAAAATATGGACTTCGTTTCGCCATCACTTTGGAAAAAATACTCATGAAATTGAAAGTTTTTCACTTATCGCGCTGTAATACTGGAATCGAAAGTCGGATCTGGATAAACTTTTCAAGAACTTTCTAAAGAATTTCAAGACCTGTCATTTGCGTCTTAATTTATAAAAATCGGTTAGGAAATTTTCGAGAAATTTGAGTGCTCATTTTCTCGTAGATTTGCACATATTGCCTTGTTATTCCGGAACCGGAAGTCGGATCGGGATAAAATTAAATGGCGATATATGGGACCATAAGATCTTTTATTTGAATCTGAGTTCGTGAAAATCGGTTTACCCATCACGGAAAAATTCGAGTTGTCACATACATGTCACATACACACATACACAGACATTTGTTCAGTTCGTCGAGCTGAGTCGAATGGTATATGTCTTTCGGTCCTCCGGCCTCGATTCAAAAGTCGGTTTCCACACTGATTGTATAGCCTTTCTATACGAGAAAGGTAAAAAAGGAATACAAAACCTTCGTACCATGGTGTTTTAATTTTACACAGCTTCTTCATAGGAAAAAATGGCGGTAACACCAGAAAACATAAAAAATCCACAAAATCGTTTTGAATGATCGAAAAGTGAAGTTGCGTGAGTATATCAAAATAACGTGTTGGCTTTATATTGCATGAGAATTTGACTATGAGAAAGCTCTGTTCAAAGTTGGTGCCGCGTTTGTTCACTGTTGATCAAAAATGAGATCGTGGTGATAATTCTGAGCAGTGTTTGGCGATGTTTAAACGTAACAAACCGGAATTTTTGTGTCGATATGTGACAATGGATGAAGCATGAATTCAAAACTTCACTTCAGAATCAAAACGATCGTCATCTGAGTGGACAGCTACTGGTGAGCCTCACCCAAACTGCCCGAAAGCACAACAATCGGCTGGAAAGGTTATGACCTCATTTTTTGAGATGTGCGTGGTGTAATATTTATCGACTTGCTTGAGAAAGGTAACACCATTTACAGTGAATATTATATAGCGTTATTGAAGCATTTGAAGGCTTAAATTGCTAACAAACGACCGCATTTGGCAAAGAACTTCGAACTGCTCCCTCATCCACCATATCCGGCAGATTTGGCTCCCAGCAATCACTGGCTGTTCGCAGACCTGACCAGACCAGAATGCTCTCCGGTAAGAAATTTTGCACGAATGAAGAGGTTATCGCTGAAACGGGGGCCTGTTTTGAGGCAAAAGATACATCGTTCCACAAAAGTTGTATTGAAATGTTAGAGTGGCGCAGTTATGATTACGTTGCTCTCGAAAGAAATTATGTTAGGGAATAAAGTTAATTTTTCACCAAAAAAATTGTCTTTGTTAGGCCGGGGAGATTTCACCCCTTGTGTTATAAACACCAGATCCAGTTGAGAAATTCAGCACTTGGTCGAATGTTTTGGAAAATATATTACTTGTATGTGTGTATGTAAGTGTGAAGTCACCATCAGTTCAAGGCATTACCAGTGTATGCGGGTAGACTTACAGTAGATCCGCATTTGATTATCAGATAGCTTTCATATAATTACTGTTAAGAAGGCCAAAATGGGTTTTGAGGACCCGGTGCCTTCCAGCAAGAACATCCGGCCATATAATAAAGAATTTCGCTGTATCAGCTTAAACCCGCCTGATGGTTTGTTTGTTAGAAGGGTGCGTCTTACTCATTTCAGACCTTCAGGGAAAAACACAAAGCTTCCCCCGCGTGACTCAGGTTGGCAATCCACTCCATCATCCAGTCATTCACTTGTAAGATACCCTGATGCACTCCCTGCCCCTCCCCGTTGTCGATATACTTGAGCATAATACAATATAATATAATATAATATGAATGATAATAAAAAATATAGTATAATACAATACAATATAATATAATACAACACAATATAATATAATATAACTACAGAGAACAGACATCCAAGCTAATACAAACTTTTTTGAAAAGCTGTGTAAAGCATACAAGTGAAAATCCGTTAAAATCACCGTAAATATCCCCCATATTTTCTGGGGTAAATACGGGAACACTTGAGAACTTTATCTGGTCGGTCCTATTTAATAGCCTTAGTCACATCGTTTCATTCCAGCAATGAACAGGCAGACTCATTGGCTAAGGTTGGTGCATTAGAAGGTAAAATTTATGAAAGACAAATCTGCTTCAATGAATTTTTTAGTATTTCGTGTAAAAGGACACTCGAAAGTTGGCAGAATTCATGGAGCAATGACGAACTGGGACGTTGGCTACATTCCATTATCTCTAGGGTATCGACGAAACCTTGGCTCAGGGGGATGAACGTGAGTCACGACTTCATTCGTCTGATGTCTCGACTCATGTCAAACCACTACACATTCAACGCACATCTCCGGCGTATTGGGCTCGCGGTCTCTGCACCTACGGCGAGGGTTATCAGGACATCGAGCATGTCGTGTGGTCGTGCGTAGAGTATCGTGACGCCAGGTCGAAGCTACTGGAATCCCTTAGGGCCCGAGGTAGACCTCCTGAAGTTCCGGTCCGAGATGTGATGGCGAATCGGTATAGTTCATATATGCTTCTCATATATCAGCGCCTTAAACATATTAATATCCAAGTGTAATCTGTTATACATCGCTCAGAAAGTATAATCTTCACCTACAGGTTCGACACTAACATCCACCCAATTCTCTCGTTCCCCGTCCCTGTCCACCGTCTTCATTGGAACTAACAAGATCTTTTTTTCTCACTAACTTTTTCTTTCCCCCTTACTCCGTCTCTTCAGCATCTCGATGGATACTAATTAGATCTCAATAGTTTTCAGACATTTTGTTTCCATACCCCCATTTTACCTCGCTTTCCACAATTTTTACTTTTTTTCATTCTCTTCCCTAACATCACCATCACCGCCTACGGAAGACGCTCCAATCGATGACCAGTATGCGGGGCACCCGCCGGGCCTTCGTAGCCTGGGGGTGTTTTTTGCGGATCCACACGAACCGAAGGAAGCGGTCATAGATATTCAACAACGTCATCTGGAAGACTCATGCAATTATCAACTCACCGACCACTGCCGATCGCCAGCTGAAAGCTGGATTTTCGACAACCTGAGATGACATAGTCTAATGATACTATTCTAGTTTTAAGTTAGTCGTTAATTAAGATTAGAAAATATCCTTGGCATCTTAGAGCTTAAGCAGTGTGCCTAAAAATATATTATATTATTGAAATAAAAAAAAATACAATATAATATGATTCCTTTTCAGAATGAAAAAAAAAATATTTATATATATATATTGTAACCTGAGACCGTTGGAACTAGACCCGTTTCAAAATTTAGCGAATGATTTTTTTGCGCCACTCCCTAAGGAGACCAAACGCCTGGTTTGTTTGCCCAGCTAATTGAGACCCTTCCTATGGGCGGGTATTGTCTGTTTCTGAGTTCCGGTCGAGACGGTCCAACGTGGCTCAGGTGACCTTGATAGTCCGCCAACACCCCAAAGAAAACACCCGCTGAAAACCGAAATCGCTACAGTAAGACCAGACGAATAAAAAAGATTTACTCAAACGATGCCTTTCATCACTGGTAAAGACTAGCAGCCACAGGGCTCCAGCTCGCGAGGGGATTAGGGAGGGTAGGTCTACAAAAAAAATTATCCGAAATCTAATCGCCCGAATATCTTGAGAAATCCTTTACCTGAAAATACCATAAATAGTCACCGCTAACAAAAAATTGAACACTATTTAATATACACAAACGAAGTTCTACTTTTATTACAAACAAAAAAGTATATTATATTTTCATCTTGGTAGGGATCGAACTCCAAACTCTCTACATGCTAGCTAGCTTTGTGTGCGGTATGCGAACTGATCTGGCTACTGTCACTTCTCTCTCTCTACTTTCCCAGTGCATATTTAATACTGTCGAAGCTTCCTAATTCCTAAACTGGTATTCATCCGAAAATGAGTGACGGGGGGTACGGTGCGTGCGTTTCCTTGTACAGATTTATACGGCGAGTTCATCGCCGACCTAGGATTTTCACAGGTGGCAGCAAAGGAAATCCACCAGACAAAAAAAAAACGTTTTCGAACCCGGGCTTTACGATGGTTTCAATAAATCGTGGTGATTTAGCCCATGTGACTAATTACATGGGGTTCATTATATATATTGATCATGCGCATGTCAAGAAAAGAAAACGGTTTGTACTCACACTACCATGGTTTTACGTGGTTTACGGGTCGATGCTGGAGACCGACGAACGTTGACTGTTTTACTGACGCCAGCGCGATTTCCTTGCCGGTTGCTGGCAGATTCGGGCCCGCAGAAGATCCAGATTTCTGGTTTGCGTTCGCCACGTTCCACGCGGTAATTATCTGATGTCGGGACGGATCGAAGCGATGGTTACTGCTCCCTGCCTAGCGCGTGGTTGACTTTTGACGATCAGCGCTCTTCCGGTCGGTTCCCCGGGAACTTTGTAGCTAGATGGTGGGGTCAAAAGTGGTCGTTGATACTGGTTGGTCGATGTGACGGGAATTTTGCAGCACGAAGAACCTGCACAAAGACACGCACCCAACAACATGCTGGTTTTAGAAAACGCACTACACCGTTCGCAAATTTGCACCTTACCTTTAATCGATAATACCGACACTAACTATGCTCCAATAAACTCGGAGCCACTAACTTGCCTTATAGCTTGGCACTGGGGAAGGAAAACTATTTTATGGTGAACTGATAAAGGGAAACTCAAGATATTTTAGATTACCTAAAACTACACATCGAGGCGCGGAACAAAATTAAACCACTCCTGCCTCTTCCACGATCCAGAACAAAGTGGATGATCAGATCTTTGGAGTCCTCAGATTAAGCACGAGTAAAAGATTCCCTTCCGGAACTACGTAATTAATTACGAAGTTTTCCGAATCTCTCCTGCACACGATTTCAATCTCCCCCGAATGTTCCCAGAGCATTGACCTCCTACCAAAGAAGTTTGAGTCAGTCCGAACGATGCCTTTTAAACCCCAGAGAAAGACATATACTTCTCCGTATATCGCATTATCAAGTTTATAAGCTAAGAAAAAGAAACCTACTTCAAATAGGGGGGTGACGCCCGCGTCGCGACCACCCGTCGAACGTAACTCAGTTCCAACCAGTCAACCAGGTCTGGCGTGAGAGTGCGTACTATAATATTCATTGGTACTCTCGAATGGCACTCTCGAGAGAATTTATTTAGAATTGTATGCGATACTGAGAGTTGGCCATCAACGCGAGGGGCCATACAATATTTAATTTATTCGGTAATGCTACAATATATATATACATATATATATATATATATATATATATATATATATATATATATATATATATATATATATATATATATATATATATATATATATATATATATATATATATATATATATATATATATATATATATATATATATATATATATATATATATATATATATATATATATATATATAATATGATATAACAGATCGGCTGAAAAGTTCGTATCGTTTCTATGAGAGGGCGCCACTAGAATTAAATCCATATCATTTTCAGTTAGTACCAACCTTCAAAAGATACGTGTGTAAATTTGACAGCTGTCTGATTATTAGTTTGTGAGATATTGCATTTTGAGTGAAGCTACTTTTGTTATTGTGAAAAAAATGGAAAAAAAGGAATTTCGTGTGTTGATGAAACACTACTTTTTGATGAAAAAAAGTGCCGCCGATACCAAAAAATGGCTTGATGAGTGTTATCCAGACTCTGCACCGGGCGAAGCAACAATTCGTAAGTGGTTTGCAAAATTTCGTACTGGTCATATGAGCACCGAAGACGATGAACGCAGTGGACGTCCAAAAGAGGCTGTTACCGATGAAAACGTGAAAAAATCCACAAAATGATTTTCAATGACCGTAAAGTGAAGTTGATCGAGATAGCTGACACCCTAAAGATATCAAAGAAACGTGTTGGACATATTATTCACGAATATTTGGATATGAGTAAGCTTTGTGCAAAATGGGTGCCGCGTGAGCTCACAATCGATCAAAAACAACAACGAAAAACCATGCTGAAATTGAACGAATTAGGCTTCGAATTGCTCCCTCATCCACCGTATTCTCCAGATTTGGCCCCAGTGACTTTTTCCTGTTCTCAGACCTCAAGAGAATGCTCGCTGGTAAAAAATTTAGAAGCAATGAAGAGGTAATCTCTGAAACTGAGGCCTATTTTGAGGCAAAGGACAAATCGAACTACAAAAATGGTATCGAAAAGTTGGAAGATCGCTATAATCGCTGTATCGCCTCTGATGGCAATTATGTTGAATAATAAAAACGAATTTTGGCAAAAAAATGTGTGTTTCTATTAAACGATACGAACTTTTCAGCCGAACTGTTAATGCAATGCAGTATAATATCATACAACATAATATAATAATATAACATAACAGAAGATAATATATGAAATACTATGCTATGATCAATGTATAACAGTTGATGTCGCAGTGCCATTTCGCACCCCCTCATTTTGCTACTAACGCAGAAGACGAAAGCACCCAGTCGACGCAGTTCTATTGACCAAATGTCATCATAGACGCTCGGAGAGGCATGAGATAGGAACTTGTGAGGACTTTGTTATCTCACCATTTGACCAATTTTGGAAAATATATTACTTTGTAATAAAGTCATCCCACAAAAATGCTCTACATCCGTCATGCCGTTGATGAAATACTGGGAAAACCATGGGATTAACAATATTTCTTATTTCACAGAATTTGAATCCTTTGCTTTGCTTTACAATCTCTGTTGTGTATTAGTGGTATTACCTCTTAAAAGATAGAACGAAAAGTGGGGCGTTAAATTAGGATTTTCGCTTCATTGCCTGAGAAACCAAAGTTCGGAGGGAAGAAGTAACAAAATACTGAAATTCGAGATAAACGACACGCTACTGCCACTGCCGGTGCGGAATCAACCTGAGGAGCGTAAATTCCTGTACACAGGTAGGTACTACCAATCGTTTCAACCATCTGGAAAAGGCCGTCTTCAAACGACAGCAATAGGGGGAAAATCGGCAGACAATCGCGTGCAAATGACGTTTGCTTCGGTCCTATCCAGATTCTTCGATAGACGTTCGCAAATTGACATTTTTAAATTTATTCCACTAATTAAAAGTATCGCTCATCAATGCAGCAAGCTCGATTGGTGGAATCTTCCTGGTGTATACCGTGTCTTCGTCGTTTGCTGCAGAAGATGTAGAGATTAGACAACCATTTTAATTGCTGCTGGTATTTTGCCCTAAATATAAGACTGCCGTTTTGCGCACTTGCTTGCAACGCAGTAAAGATGAGAGAAGTCAAAGAGGATGGTTTTGGTTACCAGTTTATGCATTGCTTTCAGGCACGTACCCAGAAAGGGGGGGGGGAAGGCATCGCTTCATATATATATATATATATATATATATATATATATATATATATATATATATATATATATATATATATATATATATATATATATATATATATATATATATATATATATATATATATATATATATATATATATATATATATATATATATATATATATATATATATATATATATATATATATATATATATACCATTTACACAATCTGTTTGCATACGTATTATTAAGCTTTATTAAGAACTTCCTATTATTTATTTTATCTTCTGATAATACAAGCAATTTATACAAGTTGTATTTCAGAAACAAACTTACAAGACCCATATTTTGGAGCAATCTTTAGCCCTCTTAACTACGGTTCTGAAGTCGATTTCACATTTCACAGTGATTGCATAACCTTTATAAATGAGAAATAAAAACTAATTTTCGTGTTTTAAAAAACATTTTTGCGAGGCAAAATATGGATGAATATTTTGGTTTTGGTGCTCCCTTAGATTTCACCGTGAAGTTGTGGTTTCGATTCGGCAGATATCCTGCCGCATGCATACTCAGGACTAAAAAGATGAACGCTAGCACATTTCGGATGCATTTTCGGTTATGGTAATTAGAACAATTGGTGTCGGTTGGAAATTGTTTACGAAGCCAGGATCAATTATTATACACCAGATATCAGAAAGATTACCCGACAATGGTCTCACGTCGGTATGGGTGCTCCAAAGCGGTATACGGAGACTGAATAGAGCGGAAAGTTAATGAATTAGATTCTTTGGGAATGTCATGGTGAAATTTTCGTGGACTACCTCGAAAAAAGAGAACACCATTGAAAGCAAATATACACAGTTCAAAAATTCTTGTGATTTTACATCTTATCAGATGCACATAAATGGAGCGTCATATTTAACACAAATTTATATTCAAGAACATGTAAAAAATTGTGTGATTTGAAAATCGACAGCAGCAACGCGACTTAAACCGAAAAACATTAAATCACAAAGCACACCAGTTAGCCGACTGAGCCACAGAAGTGCATATCTGCTAGGCTGGTAAATCGTGCATATAAGTTCATAACAGTTCGGCCGAAAAGTTCGTATCGTTTAATAGAAACACACATTTTTTTGCCAAAATTCGTTTTTATTATTCAACATAATTGCCATCAGAGGCGATACAGCGATTATAGGGATCTTCCAACTTTACGATACCATTTTTGTAGTACGATTTGTCCTTTGCCTCAAAATAGGCCTCAGTTTCAGCGATTACCTCTTCATTGCTCCTAAATTTTTTACCAGCGAGCATTCTCTTGAGGTCTGAGAACAGGAAAAAGTCACTGGGGGCCAAATCTGGAGAATACGGTGGATCAGGGAGCAATTCGAAGCCAAATTCGTTCAATTTCAGCATGGTTTTCATCGACTTGTGACACGGTGCATTGTCTTGATGAAACAAAACTTTTTTCTTCTTCAAATGAGGCCGTTTTTTTGAAATTTCGTCATTCAAACGCTCTAATAACCCTATATAATAGTCACTGTTGATGGTTTTTCCCTTTTCAAGGTAGTCGATGAAAATTATACCATGCGAATCCCAAAATACAGACGCCATAACCTTACCGGCCGATTGCTGAGTCTTTCCACGCTTTGGGTTCGGTTCATCGCGTGCAGTCCACTCAGCTGACTGTCGATTGGACTCCGGAGTGAAGTGATGGAGCCATGTTTCGTCCATTGTTATATATCGACGAAACTGCTCAGAATCATCAATTCGTTGTTGTTTTTGATCGATTGTGAGCTCACGCGGCACCCATCTTGCACAAAGCTTTCTCATATCCAAATATTCGTGAATAATATATCCAACACGTTCCTTTGATATCTTTAGGGTGTCAGCTATCTCGATCAACTTCACTTTACGGTCATTGAAAATCATTTTGTGGATTTTTTCACGTTTTCATCGGTAACAGCCTCTTTTGGACGTCCACTGCGTTCATCGTCTTCGGTGCTCATATGACCAGTACGAAATTTTGCAAACCACTTACGAGTTGTTGCTTCGCCCAGTGCAGAGTCTGGATAACACTCATCAAGCCATTTTTTGGTATCGGCGGCACTTTTTTTCATCAAAAAGTAGTGTTTCATCAACATACGAAATTCCTTTTTTTCCATTTTTTTCACAATAACAAAAGTAGCTTCACTCAAAATGCAATATCTCACAAACTAATAATCAGACAGCTGTCAAATTTATACACATATCTTTTGAAGGTTGGTACTAACTGAAAATGGTATGGATTTAATTCTAGTGGTGCCCTCTCATAGAAGAGATACGAACTTTTCAGCCGATCTGTTACAGTCTCACTTGCTAGCCGAGTGCAAATTACACTCGGAGCCAGTAAATTTCTGTACGAATGGAGTATTGCATCATTTGAGAAGTTAAGTAGTTATGAATTGTATCGTTTGTAGAATTATGTCAGCTGTAAAATTCATAACTTCTTTCTGTGTAAGTGTGCATTATTGGAGCGAGTGAAAACCGAAAAAATGAATCGCCTGAGTTCCTATTTGAAGTTCTGACTGCTACTTATGGAACCGGAAACCAGAATACGCCAAAGTAAGTACACACCAAAAAATAATAATACAGGTGACTTAATTCCTTATATGTTATGATGTAATTCATGAAGATCAAATTCACGGAAAATTTCATTTGTATTGACTTTATGTTAGATTAGCTTGAATTTTACTGGTTTCGACTGTAACTTGCATTATGCTAGCAGGTGCTACTGTATGAATTTAAATGTACCTTTTACCAACCAAGCAGATGTATGTTTCTGTGGTTCAGTCGATTAACAGACGTACATGCTATCCAATGATTCTCGGTTCAAGTTGCGGCGGTTGCTATCAATATTCTTTTTTTTATTTCAACGAGTTTCATGTTATGGAGTTTTAGACACAATATTAAATGTTCTTCCACGTGAATTTGCGTGAACTATGACGCTCCATTTATGTGCATCTAATGAGATGTGAAATCACAGGGATTTTTTTAAGTGTGTATATATGGCAATCAACCAATATGGCCGACAAATTCGAATAATTTTAATACACATTAAGAAGACTTTTTCTGTTTTTTGCTAGTTAAAACAAGCCACCTTGAACCTCGAGCCACCCCTTTTAGTGTATTTCGTGAATGATCTATACAGTGAATTGTCGTCATTTGAAGTAGTGTATGCAGATGATCTCAAAAAATATCATATCATCGTAAGCCTTGTGGGTTGTGGTGCTCTATAAATGGACATTGAGAGGGTCTTATAAATATGTGATCAGAGCTGTGTTTTTGTTACAGCGAAAGACTATGAAGTTTTTTAACTTCAACGATGTGTGTTGCCTCTATAATGTTTATATTCAGTATACTGGCGTTCTTGAATACGTAGTTACAATTTCGATTTACTGATTAATAACATCGATTGACCCATTCTATTGGGAAAAATAATTTTAACGTTCTGGGTAGATCAGCTTGTAGAGCGAACTTTTATTGGAAGCTTAATTTATATTTAGTATAGAATGCGGCCATGACAATCTCATGGATATTTGTTATCGCCGTTTCAATAGTGAATATCTTCGTTTGAATTGAAAATATTGTTAAGCACAAGCACAGCATGTTCTAATCGAAGAAAATGAGGAAACATAGATATACACTCTTAGAAAAAATGAAATTTACGCTTGACGTAAATTCAAGTATGCCGTAATTTCTTCGGCGATGACACAATATTACATCTACTAACATGTAAACATAAATTTTGCGTCTGTATCGATGTGAGTTTCAGCTAAAACAACTGTGAATTTAATGATATGACTTATCTTCAAATGATTTGTATTGTGAATGTAAGTAGATCGCGACGCTCCTTTTATGTGCATCTATAAAGATGTAATTTTTTTAACTTTAAAATTTGGAGCACTCATTATCCTGTTTCGGATCTGGAAGTCGGATTCTGTTGAAACAGCAAAAAAGTCTATGAAACCTAGAGAGTTTTCATTTGAATTTATTTTTTCATTTATGAAAATCGTCCTAGTCATCTCTGCGAAATCTATGTAAGCTCAATTTTGGAGTATTAGGCCGCTACTAAGAGGATTTCTCTGTTGTTCATCGTAACTCCTGAAGACAAATCGAAATTTTCAATACTCGTCTCCCTGTATTTCAAGACCCGGAAGTTGAATCTCGATGAAATTAAATATGATCATATGGGGCTAGGACTAGGACTCTTTATTAATTTGCAAGTTACAATATATGCGAATTCTTGAATTCTTTCTATTTGTTTTGTAATTTTGAAGCTGCACTCCCGCTTCCAAGAATCAAAAGGTATTAAAGTCACACCTAGAATTAGATACATAGATAATCATCAGTTAAAAGTATTATTTTTCATCTGTGGGCCCCTCCCGAAATGAAATCCTGGGTACGGGCCTGATTGCATTTGCTTCGAGAATTGGAGGAACCAGATGACTTCCTCCTCTTTATGTTTCATAAATATAAATTCGTATCGTTTTGCCTTTCTCATATATTTTTACAAATTTTCGTGATTTAATATGAGAATATTATTACAGTACCGTTAATCAATGTTTTGTCAATCATTTTGCACAACTTTTGCCATCTCTTTAATAAAGCTCGGAAACCGCATTGAAAAATTCCTCGTCTCGATTGGATCGATCCAAAACCAAAAGCCTCTTCCAAGTCGAAGTTTTCCGTTTTTGAAACCGAATAGTTTTCAGTTCAATCAAAAAAATTTTATATAGTTTCGGCCACGTTTGAGAAAACGACGCATGTTTTATTTTGGAGTTTGGAGTCCGGTATTCTCGAAATGGGATTGTATCGCCACTAACTAACAAGACTTAAATAGTAAAAAAAAAATATTGGTTAGTTGAAGGATCTCGCTCTTTTTTACATCGGTACGCGCGAAAAAATGATTTTAAAAGTTGCAACTTGAACCGGAAGTTGGATCTAAATAAAATTCAATGGTGTTCTAAGATATATGATCATCATCGTGCGCTTATTATCTTGTAGTTCCAGAACCGGAAGTCAGATTTGGATGAATTTATATCCTATGGGATTATTATATATTTTATGTTAGTTTGGAGAAATTGGTTCAGTCATCTCTCAGAAAATTGAGTGCATTTTATTTCATTTTTTTTGCATATCACCCTGTAATTCCGGAAGCGGAGATCGAATTTGGATTAATTGAAAAGAAATCCTGTGGGACTATAAAACCTTTCACTCAAATTCTAGTTTGAGAAAATCGGTTCATTCATATCCTAGAAAAATTGAGTTCTGGTGTTTTTTTCCACATGCATCCACAAATATTCATACAAATATTTTGCTATCTCGATGAACTGAGTCGAGTGGTATATGACGCAAGGCTTTTTGGGCCTTGTTTAAAAATTTGATTTTCCTCGTATTTGCTTAGCCTTTCTATTGGAGAAAGACACAACCGAACAAATAAAATTCAATCCGAAATGGAACCAGCAAACTTTTATCTAATTCCGAATACGTATTATGTATTAGAAGACTGTTGAAATTCATACGGTTTTCTGAGTTTAATCCGATAAAACGAGCCCGGCTTCACGATTGTCACGAAGGGTATGACTATAGACCGAAAAATTGCGAGCACTAGTCTTATCAACTGTAGGCGTATTTGTGCATTGGCTTTCAAAGATCCTCTGCGAAAATTCCTTTTCACTCGAATTGAAATGGACCAGCAGAGCAGAGGATTTCTATTCTACCGCTTCCGTAATACCGTAGCCACGCGAGTTGCAGTTTTATTGCAAAAAACAGGATTGAAAATAAATATTGACCTAGATTATTTCGTTCCCTGCATGTGCGTGCGTCCATATCGGTCGGGAATGGCACGTTCTGCAGCGGTAAACCAACCTGTTTCATCCATCGTTCGACGGTCGGTGAGCTACAACACAGCTACAGTTTTTTGCTTAGGTTACATCGTGTGGTACAGACATAAATTATTTGCTCGGCCGATAAGTACGACGTACGGTAAATGAATTTGTGTTCCAGGGAACATTGAAATTTTTTTCAATATTCAGAAAAATTGTCAAAGGAAATGGCACAGTATCTATTATTAATAACGTTTTCTACTTCTGAAAAATCTAATCTAATTTGCGGTACTTGAAACTCGAGCTTAGGTGTGCAATAATTTTTTTATCATATACGATATGATTCCTTACGACACGAAGTGTTCTGGGGAGAGCCATGGAATTATTTATTTCAGGCTCGTGCGCGGGGTTTGGGAGTTTTAACATCCCCCTGGAAGATTTTTCAACATTAAGTTCCTTGTACAATAGAATGCATATTATATAAAAGTGCATATGACATGACAATGACATGACAATGACATGGCAATGACATGACAATGACATGACAATGACATGACAATGACATGACAATGACATGACAATGACATGACAATGACATGACAATGACATGACAATGACATGACAATGACATGACAATGACATGACAATGACATGACAATGACATGACAATGACATGACAATGACATGACAATGACATGACAATGACATGACAATGACATGACAATGACATGACAATGACATGACAATGACATGACAATGACATGACAATGACATGACAATGACATGACAATGACATGACAATGACATGACAATGACATGACAATGACATGACAATGACATGACAATGACATGACAATGACATGACAATGACATGACAATGACATGACAATGACATGACAATGACATGACAATGACATGACAATGACATGACAATGACATGACAATGACATGACAATGACATGACAATGACATGACAATGACATGACAATGACATGACAATGACATGACAATGACATGACAATGACATGACAATGACATGACAATGACATGACAATGACATGACAATGACATGACAATGACATGACAATGACATGACAATGACATGACAATGACATGACAATGACATGACAATGACATGACAATGACATGACAATGACATGACAATGACATGACAATGACATGACAATGACATGACAATGACATGACAATGACATGACAATGACATGACAATGACATGACAATGACATGACAATGACATGACAATGACATGACAATGACATGACAATGACATGACAATGACATGACAATGACATGACAATGACATGACAATGACATGACAATGACATGACAATGACATGACAATGACATGACAATGACATGACAATGACATGACAATGACATGACAATGACATGACAATGACATGACAATGACATGACAATGACATGACAATGACATGACAATGACATGACAATGACATGACAATGACATGACAATGACATGACAATGACATGACAATGACATGACAATGACATGACAATGACATGACAATGACATGACAATGACATGACAATGACATGACAATGACATGACAATGACATGACAATGACATGACAATGACATGACAATGACATGACAATGACATGACAATGACATGACAATGACATGACAATGACATGACAATGACATGACAATGACATGACAATGACATGACAATGACATGACAATGACATGACAATGACATGACAATGACATGACAATGACATGACAATGACATGACAATGACATGACAATGACATGACAATGACATGACAATGACATGACAATGACATGACAATGACATGACAATGACATGACAATGACATGACAATGACATGACAATGACATGACAATGACATGACAATGACATGACAATGACATGACAATGACATGACAATGACATGACAATGACATGACAATGACATGACAATGACATGACAATGACATGACAATGACATGACAATGACATGACAATGACATGACAATGACATGACAATGACATGACAATGACATGACAATGACATGACAATGACATGACAATGACATGACAATGACATGACAATGACATGACAATGACATGACAATGACATGACAATGACATGACAATGACATGACAATGACATGACAATGACATGACAATGACATGACAATGACATGACAATGACATGACAATGACATGACAATGACATGACAATGACATGACAATGACATGACAATGACATGACAATGACATGACAATGACATGACAATGACATGACAATGACATGACAATGACATGACAATGACATGACAATGACATGACAATGACATGACAATGACATGACAATGACATGACAATGACATGACAATGACATGACAATGACATGACAATGACATGACAATGACATGACAATGACATGACAATGACATGACAATGACATGACAATGACATGACAATGACATGACAATGACATGACAATGACATGACAATGACATGACAATGACATGACAATGACATGACAATGACATGACAATGACATGACAATGACATGACAATGACATGACAATGACATGACAATGACATGACAATGACATGACAATGACATGACAATGACATGACAATGACATGACAATGACATGACAATGACATGACAATGACATGACAATGACATGACAATGACATGACAAGGACATGACAAGGACATGACAATGACATGACAATGACATGACAAGGACATGACAATGACATGACAATGACATGACAATGACATGACAATGACATGACAATGACATGACAATGACATGACAATGACATGACAATGACATGACAATGACATGACAATGACATGACAATGACATGACAATGACATGACAATGACATGACAATGACATGACAATGACATGACAATGACATGACAATGACATGACAATGACATGACAATGACATGACAATGACATGACAATGACATGACAATGACATGACAATGACATGACAATGACATGACAATGACATGACAATGACATGACAATGACATGACAATGACATGACAATGACATGACAATGACATGACAATGACATGACAATGACATGACAATGACATGACAATGACATGACAATGACATGACAATGACATGACAATGACATGACAATGACATGACAATGACATGACAATGACATGACAATGACATGACAATGACATGACAATGACATGACAATGACATGACAATGACATGACAATGACATGACAATGACATGACAATGACATGACAATGACATGACAATGACATGACAATGACATGACAATGACATGACAATGACATGACAATGACATGACAATGACATGACAATGACATGACAATGACATGACAATGACATGACAATGACATGACAATGACATGACAATGACATGACAATGACATGACAATGACATGACAATGACATGACAATGACATGACAATGACATGACAATGACATGACAATGACATGACAATGACATGACAATGACATGACAATGACATGACAATGACATGACAATGACATGACAATGACATGACAATGACATGACAATGACATGACAATGACATGACAATGACATGACAATGACATGACAATGACATGACAATGACATGACATTCGTTCTCAGAATTTGTTTTACAGTGTCAATATTGTGGATGACACATCTTTCTTTCAATTTTTTCGCCTTCCCCACCTTTTGAAGACCCCCCTTCCCTTTCTTGAATCAACCCCCCTAAAATGACTACTACGCACGGGCCTTTCGACTGTGATTCTAATAAGATTTTCAGGTTTTCTAATGAAATACTTTCAATCATAGATTACTCTATAAAAGTAATCTATGATTGAATTTTTACCCATTTACTGCACCAACCAAGAGTGCAAAAAAATCAACACTCAATCTTTGTTTCGGAGAAATATTGCATGTTGGGATCGGCTCTTCATATTCTGAAGGAGTTACAAAAATAATTTTTCGAAGGCCCAGTACATAACGGAAAATTAATTGTTCATGAAAGTTGTGTAAAATAATCATTTTTTTCATAATTCTTATACAATACGTTTGAGTTTATTTTATTTTCTGCTCCTTTTTAAAGTTTCAGTAGGATATGTTTATTTTTTAAAGAATAATATGATTTTACTTGAAAAGTAACAAAAAAAATCATTATTCAATGACTTTTGTATTTTGTTTTGTTTCTTTTGGAAACCCATGATCAAATAACATTTAAATTATTGATTTTTGTCGGATGGTGATAAAATAAGCTTAGACAGATAATTGTCATTGTAAAATTTCCCATGGAAGGTAATTATTTAAGCTTACTTGCAAAAAAAATCTACGCCCTTGCGAACGACCTTCCAGTAGGTAAACGAAGCATTCACCATAACGGATGACATGCGTGTAGGCATGTTTTTGAATTCTTTCTTCGTTTTTGCCTTTCTCATATAGAAAGGTTATGCAATCACTGTGAAATCCGACTTTTCAACCGAGGTCAGGAGGGCCGAGTGTCATATACCATTCAACTCAGTTCGTCCAGTACGCAAAATGTATGTGAAGGCTGAACCGATTTTCCCAAACTTAGATTCAAATGAAAGGTCTTGTGATCTAATACAAAATTGCTGAATATTATTTGGATCCGACTTCCGGTTCCGGATTTATGAGGTGAAATGTGCAAAAAAATTGAAATATGTGATGGCGCGACCGAAACTTAGGTTCAAATGAAAGGTCCTGTGGTCCCATACGTAATTCCTGAATTTCATACGGGTCCGACTTCCGGATTCGGAAATATAGGGTAAAGTGTGTTAAAAAATTTATACCATCACTGAAAAGGGCGAAAAACCGTAAAAAGTTTTCTAAATCGACCTCAGATCTTCTCCAATTGATAGTTTTCATCAGTAGACGGTCAAACAAACCGATTCCGGTCATTTTTTTTAAGAATCGAAGAAAATTATTTTGAAGAATGCCGCAGTATTATATACGATAGTATGAATGATATGAGAAAGGCATCATACGCAACTTATTGGATTAAACCAGGTTTTTTGTATATTTTGTTCAGAAACAAATGCTTCCACTTTAAATGGCCCATCTTGTACAATTTCGATTTGTCGGTTATGCCACTTCTATGATTATATCTCTGGAACTGAAAGTGCCGTCATGAATCATTTTAAATTTAAGTTATTTAATTAAATTGTACATTATTTACTATACCAATAGTAGCTTTCTAATGAGTCTAAGATTACCAAATCTTGGCCCAATCTTTTTCAATCAAATTGAGTCGATGAAACTTAAAGTGGGTAATAGCATGAACACAGTCGCAAGATTGACGAAAGATGTATTCGTGTAGTATATCAGTAATCTCCCGGCCCCAATACACTTGTGCCAACGTTTTTTCCAATACTCGACACAGTTGTTTAAGGCAATTTTCGGAGTTGCCTTCAATGCGCGTAGCGATTCACGTTTGATGTCTACAATTGACTCAAAACGGTTTCCTCGAAGCGGTCGTTTGAGTTTGCTTAATAGTCAGAAGTCACACGGAGCTAAATCAAGTGAATACGGTGGTTGCAGAACGTGATTGATTGAATTTTTGGCGAAAAAATCACGAAGAATCAATGAGTGATGTTGGAACCAATCAATGCTTTCATTTTTCTTAGGCCCAAATGATCTTTCGAAATGGTTTTTACTGATAATTCCAACGTTCCCAATAAGGTCTTTGACTGTTAATCGACGATTCTCAAGCACCAATTCCTTGATTTTTTTACGTGTTCATCATCATTTGATGTTGATGGACGTCCTTGACGTCAACGCGTTCTAAACACCAATGAATATTTTGACTTGCCACTCGGCACAGATGTGACTGACAGTCATACCAACCTAGAAAACCTGTTGTAATTCACCTGGTGGTGTAATGATACCTTACTACACGGAACGACCGAAATTAGCTCTGCGCCTGATTCGTATTACTGTTTTTGAATTAGTTGATTTTAACAACAAAATTTTCAAAATAACTATAAAATTAGTTAATATTGAGAATTTACTTTGTTAAAAAACTCTTATTTTTAAAGAATGTTTTTAGTTGGCAAGTATCCTAGACACAAACCATCAATACTTCAATCCAACACGAAATTCTCATTGACAACTAATTCTGTTATTAAAATCAGAAAATTAGTTTTTATTTATCTATCACCACCATTACTGAAGGACAGCACAAAGAAAACAAAAATGAAATGGGTTTTATTAACACGTTTATTAGCCAAAAACTCATGAGAAGTGTCAAAGCAAAACAATCCATTAAAAAGCTAAAAAGGACAGTCTTGCTGAAACTGCTTGCAAATTGTTTAGATGTTTTTCGCATGTGTTACGAAATATCCACATATAATTCTCTAAACCGATTTGTAAAAATGACGTAAACTCTTAGTGGAAAGAGTATTTTTTCAGAATTTGTGCGCATTTGAAGCGATTGTGCGTAATAATGTTTTTACGCGGAACAGTGAAGTGAGTTTCGAATGTTGCATTCTAATTGTATATGCCAAATGATGTTTTTTGTATCTTCCATCCTTCCGGATTCCGCCAATATAGAAAAGACAACCGCGACTGATATTTTTTTTTTCGGTAGTAATGTACCATCTAGTGGCTAGTAGTCATTAGGGTGTTAACGTTTTTTCGGTGACAGAGCGCCATATAGCTGCAAATTGCAGAAGCCAATTCAACCATTCATGTTGGTTGAAAACAACGTTTTATTTCTCTAATTCAACTAAAAAATTAGTTGAATGGAAACGAATTGTGCCTTAGCTAAGAAATCACAGCACGTTTGATTGGTGAATTCAACTAAAAAAATAGCCATTTCAACAAATATTTTATTATTATTCAGGGAATGAGAATTAAAAAATCTAAATTAACAAAAGTAAGATTTTTTTAGTTGTCTCAAAAGTAACGAACTAAAATCAGAAAATCAACTAATTTTTTCGCCAAAATGCTGATTTCGGTCTTTCCGTGTAATATTTTCAGAAATCACCAGAAGATTTAGTGAAGAAATCTTTTTTTCAATCTTGAATAAAATAAGAACCTTTTTTTGTGTATAAACTAACATAACCTTTTCAAATTGTAAACAGTTTTGTCAAGTTGATAAGAAATTTTCTTTATTTTGCATCGTCGCGCTAAATGATTACCCTATAGTTCTGGAACCGGAAATCGAGCCCGGATGAAACTAATCAGCAACATATAAGACTTTTATTTGAGCCTGTTTGTGGAAATCGATCAAATCATCTCTGTGAAAATTGAATGAGTCTCCTTTTAATCTTTTTGACTACTACTTCTGGTGCTTCTGGAACCAGGAACTTGGAACCAGTATAACCAAAGTCGGTTAGTGTAGTAAGTAACTAATATAGCCTACAAATTGAATCAGTTTTAAGCCAAATCTAGAAGAATTTTATCCTTCGTCGCTCTAAATGACGGTGTGAAATTCAATAGCAACCTACAGGATTACGAGATTTTTTTATGAGTGACATTATTTGACACATACCCACACACCAATATACAGTTCGATGAACTGTGTCGAATTATATAGAACACTCAGCACTTCGGGTCAATTTCCCCTGGTCAATTTTTCAAGTGATTGTATAAACTTTCTTTATGAGAATGCACTTTTTTTTAAAAGCATCTTTGTCATGAGCTTGGAATAACACTAACAAGTAGGTACACATTGAATAAAAGGATTAGAAATCTACATATATTTCACCTGATAAATATAAGTTTGAATGTGGCAACCCTGCACGCTATACGAAATTGAACAAAGTAAGGAGCAAAGCCGCACGTACCGTCGCGTACCAGTTTTGCATCGTCATTATTTTTTATTATAGAAGTTTTAACATTGTTGTCATTCACCTCTTCGGACCAGAAAAGTTTTCTGACTCTATGTGCGGGGTTGGGAATCGAAAAGTATATTTAAAGACAATGAGAGCTTTAATTTAAATCATAAATCGTGAAAAACGGCTTAACCGTTGCTGAGAAATCGACGGGAGTTCCGTTTTTGGAAATTTTCTTCACTATTACCGGTGCGTTCGGAAGCGGAAACCGGGGACTATTAGTCCCAAAGTAGTTTGATATAATCACTAACTGATAAGATCCGTCAACTAGATCAACTTAGCAGTAAGTTTTATAAAAATGTGCACCTCGTTTCGCCATCGCTTGTGAAAAAATACTGATGAAATTGAAAATTTTCACCAATCGCACTGTAATACCGGAACCGGAAGTCGGATCTGGATCAACTTTTCGGGGACTTTTCTTTCAATTTCAAGACCTTTCATTTGATTCTTAGTTTGTTAAAATTGGTCATGAAATTTCCGAGAAAATTTATTGCATATTTTTTCATAAATTTTCACATATTTCCTTGTGATTCCGGAATCGGAAGTGGGATCCAAATAAAACTCAGGAAAATTGTATAAGGCTATAAGACCTCAAAAGTCGGTTTTCTCAGTGATTGCATAATCTTTCTATATGAGCAAGGCAAAATAAAAAAATTTCGACGAATGAGGTTTCCTGTGTTAGAACTACGTTAATGAAAATTTTGTAAATGTTGTTAATATTTACGATAGAGTTAATTGATTACGAATTAATTGATTAATAGTTTATATAAATCTTTCAGCAAGGAACCGAACTATAAGAACGATACCCATTCAACCGATAATTCAAAAACCATCAAGACAGATATTTTCCAAATCAGATAAATTAGATACTGTTGTCAAGTCTCATGATCAATTCAACTAAATGTAAAAATTACGAACTCTAAGTTTCAGAACTTTGCGTTTAGAGTAATAGTTTTTATTGTGTATTTTATAATTCAATCCCTCTCTAGACCATGTGATCTCATTATAGATGAGGATGGCGTTTTAGAATTTGCGTGGAAATCACTGCAGATCACTGGAGTGATAATGGGGTGTTATTGAATCGAAACTCCCTCAAAGTTGTGTTTCATCACATCTAGAGTAGTTTAATTGGAAAAACGATTTTCAAAGATTGAAATAGATTCCATTCTCAAGGGGTTATTTTTAGCAGGGTTCTGTTTTTGTTATTTTCATACATTAGTTTTTTTGTCTAGTGTATCAGATAAATTCCAGATGAAAAATTTTACTGAAATACGTTAAACTAAATAAAGTTTTATTTCACTTCATATTAGAAGAAGATGTTTGCTTGCTATATAAGGGCGCATATTTTACCTTTTGAGAAACCCCTCCCTTCTCCCAGTGAGTCTACGTGGTTTATGTATAGCTTCATATATTTATTGAAAGATGAAACCACCACTTAACAATTCCCTTCAATGTTCCTTATATCCTTCCCTTGCCATCAGAAAAATGATGAAAAGCCACGGCAAGGCACAAACCTCCAAATAACTAGGGGAACGTGCCACTTGAGCCAATTAGTTTTGATTCCTGATTACAGTTTTGTACTACACAAGATTGCAAGCATACATTATCCGTTTTTATGTTGACTGTAATTTTACATTTTTTAGTGTTACTCAGCTAGATAAACTTTCAATAAACATTTCAAATCCCTGATAATTTATATGTAGTATATCAGTAATCTCCCGGCCCCAATACACTTGTGCCAACGTTTTTTCCAATACTCGACACAGTTGTTTAAGGCAATTTTCGGAATTGCCTTCAATGCGCGTAGCGATTCACGTTTGATGTCTACAATTGACTCAAAACGGTTTCCTCGAAGCGGTCGTTTGAGTTTGCTTAATAGTCAGAAGTCACACGGAGCTAAATCAAGTGAATACGGTGGTTGCAGAACGTGATTGATTGAATTTTTGGCGAAAAAATCACGAAGAATCAATGAGTGATGTTGGAACCAATCAATGCTTTCATTTTTCTTAGGCCCAAATGATCTTTCGAAATGGTTTTTACGGATAATTCCAACGTTCCCAATAAGGTCTTTGACTGTTAATCGACGATTCTCAAGCACCAATTCCTTGATTTTTTTACGTGTTCATCATCATTTGATGTTGATGGACGTCCTTGACGTCAACGCGTTCTAAACACCAATGAATATTTTGACTTGCCACTCGGCACAGATGTGACTGACAGTCATACCAACCTAGAAAACCTGTTGTAATTCACCTGGTGGTGCAATGATACCTTACTACACGGAACGACCGAAATTAGCTCTGCGCCTGATTCGTATTACTGTTTTTGAATTAGTTGATTTTAACAACAAAATTTTCAAAATAACTATAAAATTAGTTAATATTGAGAATTTACTTTGTTAAAAAACTCTTATTTTTAAAGAATGTTTTTAGTTGGCAAGTATCCTAGACACAAACCATCAATACTTCAATCCAACACGAAATTCTCATTGACAACTAATTCTGTTATTAAAATCAGAAAATTAGTTTTTATTTATCTATCACCACCATTACTGAAGGACAGCACAAAGAAAACAAAAATGAAATGGGTTTTATTAACACATTTATTAGCCAAAAACTCATGAGAAGTGTCAAAGCAAAACAATCCATTAAAAAGCTAAAAAGGACAGTCTTGCTGAAACTGCTTGCAAATTGTTTAGATGTTTTTCGCATGTGTTACGAAATATCCACATATAATTCTCTAAACCGATTTGTAAAAATGACGTAAACTCTTAGTGGAAAGAGTATTTTTTCAGAATTTGTGCGCATTTGAAGCGATTGTGCGTAATAATGTTTTTACGCGGAACAGTGAAGTGAGTTTCGAATGTTGCATTCTAATTGTATATGCCAAATGATGTTTTTTGTATCTTCCATCCTTCCGGATTCCGCCAATATAGAAAAGACAACCGCGACTGATATTTTTTTTTCGGTAGTAATGTACCATCTAGTGGCTAGTAGTCATTAGGGTGTTAACGTTTTTTCGGTGACAGAGCGCCATATAGCTGCAAATTGCAGAAGCCAATTCAACCATTCATGTTGGTTGAAAACAACGTTTTATTTCTCTAATTCAACTAAAAAATTAGTTGAATGGAAACGAATTGTGCCTTAGCTAAGAAATCACAGCACGTTTGATTGGTGAATTCAACTAAAAAAATAGCCATTTCAACAAATATTTTATTATTATTCAGGGAATGAGAATTAAAAAATCTAAATTAACAAAAGTAAGATTTTTTTAGTTGTCTCAAAAGTAACGAACTAAAATCAGAAAATCAACTAATTTTTTCGCCAAAATGCTGATTTCGGTCTTTCCGTGTAATATTTTCAGAAATCACCAGAAGATTTAGTGAAGAAATCTTTTTTTCAATCTTGAATAAAATAAGAACCTTTTTTTGTGTATAAACTAACATAACCTTTTCAAATTGTAAACAGATTTGTCAAGTTGATAAGAAATTTTCTTTATTTTGCATCGTCGCGCTAAATGATTACCCTATAGTTCTGGAACCGGAAATCGAGCCCGGATGAAACTAATCAGCAACATATAAGACTTTTATTTGAGCCTGTTTGTGGAAATCGATCAAATCATCTCTGTGAAAATTGAATGAGTCTCCTTTTAATCTTTTTGACTACTACTTCTGGTGCTTCTGGAACCAGGAACTTGGAACCAGTATAACCAAAGTCGGTTAGTGTAGTAAGTAACTAATATAGCCTACAAATTGAATCAGTTTTAAGCCAAATCTAGAAGAATTTTATCCTTCGTCGCTCTAAATGACGGTGTGAAATTCAATAGCAACCTACAGGATTACGAGATTTTTTTATGAGTGACATTATTTGACACATACCCACACACCAATATACAGTTCGATGAACTGTGTCGAATTATATAGAACACTCAGCACTTCGGGTCAATTTCCCCTGGTCAATTTTTCAAGTGATTGTATAAACTTTCTTTATGAGAATGCACTTTTTTTTAAAAGCATCTTTGTCATGAGCTTGGAATAACACTAACAAGTAGGTACACATTGAATAAAAGGATTAGAAATCTACATATATTTCACCTGATAAATATAAGTTTGAATGTGGCAACCCTGCACGCTATACGAAATTGAACAAAGTAAGGAGCAAAGCCGCACGTACCGTCGCGTACCAGTTTTGCATCGTCATTATTTTTTATTATAGAAGTTTTAACATTGTTGTCATTCACCTCTTCGGACCAGAAAAGTTTTCTGACTCTATGTGCGGGGTTGGGAATCGAAAAGTATATTTAAAGACAATGAGAGCTTTAATTTAAATCATAAATCGTGAAAAACGGCTTAACCGTTGCTGAGAAATCGACGGGAGTTCCGTTTTTGGAAATTTTCTTCACTATTACCGGTGCGTTCGGAAGCGGAAACCGGGGACTATTAGTCCCAAAGTAGTTTGATATAATCACTAACTGATAAGATCCGTCAACTAGATCAACTTAGCAGTAAGTTTTATAAAAATGTGCACCTCGTTTCGCCATCGCTTGTGAAAAAATACTGATGAAATTGAAAATTTTCACCAATCGCACTGTAATACCGGAACCGGAAGTCGGATCTGGATCAACTTTTCGGGGACTTTTCTTTCAATTTCAAGACCTTTCATTTGATTCTTAGTTTGTTAAAATTGGTCATGAAATTTCCGAGAAAATTTATTGCATATTTTTTCATAAATTTTCACATATTTCCTTGTGATTCCGGAATCGGAAGTGGGATCCAAATAAAACTCAGGAAAATTGTATAAGGCTATAAGACCTCAAAAGTCGGTTTTCTCAGTGATTGCATAATCTTTCTATATGAGCAAGGCAAAATAAAAAAATTTCGACGAATGAGGTTTCCTGTGTTAGAACTACGTTAATGAAAATTTTGTAAATGTTGTTAATATTTACGATAGAGTTAATTGATTACGAATTAATTGATTAATAGTTTATATAAATCTTTCAGCAAGGAACCGAACTATAAGAACGATACCCATTCAACCGATAATTCAAAAACCATCAAGACAGATATTTTCCAAATCAGATAAATTAGATACTGTTGTCAAGTCTCATGATCAATTCAACTAAATGTAAAAATTACGAACTCTAAGTTTCAGAACTTTGCGTTTAGAGTAATAGTTTTTATTGTGTATTTTATAATTCAATCCCTCTCTAGACCATGTGATCTCATTATAGATGAGGATGGCGTTTTAGAATTTGCGTGGAAATCACTGCAGATCACTGGAGTGATAATGGGGTGTTATTGAATCGAAACTCCCTCAAAGTTGTGTTTCATCACATCTAGAGTAGTTTAATTGGAAAAACGATTTTCAAAGATTGAAATAGATTCCATTCTCAAGGGGTTATTTTTAGCAGGGTTCTGTTTTTGTTATTTTCATACATTAGTTTTTTTGTCTAGTGTATCAGATAAATTCCAGATGAAAAATTTTACTGAAATACGTTAAACTAAATAAAGTTTTATTTCACTTCATATTAGAAGAAGATGTTTGCTTGCTATATAAGGGCGCATATTTTACCTTTTGAGAAACCCCTCCCTTCTCCCAGTGAGTCTACGTGGTTTATGTATAGCTTCATATATTTATTGAAAGATGAAACCACCACTTAACAATTCCCTTCAATGTTCCTTATATCCTTCCCTTGCCATCAGAAAAATGATGAAAAGCCACGGCAAGGCACAAACCTCCAAATAACTAGGGGAACGTGCCACTTGAGCCAATTAGTTTTGATTCCTGATTACAGTTTTGTACTACACAAGATTGCAAGCATACATTATCCGTTTTTATGTTGACTGTAATTTTACATTTTTTAGTGTTACTCAGCTAGATAAACTTTCAATAAACATTTCAAATCCCTGATAATTTATTCTGGTTTTGAACGTACATAACTCGTCCTTGTTTATTTTTTTGAAAACGTTTCAGAAAACATCGAATGTTTGAAAAAAAAATTGCTTAGAGGATCAGTTTTCAATTAGATAATCTATACATTTTACAATAATAAACGAATAAAAAGTATGTTAATGCAATCCCGGAAAGAATCAACTGTTACATATATTAGCAATTTCAAAAATGGGTAGCAAGTCATCAGAATACACATAGTCCGAACTGGATAAAATATCGTATGAGTTTACAGAATGGCAAACCATAGCACAGTGGGAAAAAATCTATGAAAACCCGCAAAGAATTCTGTAACTCATGAACTAATTGAGACAGGTCAACAAACTAAAGCGTTTCTTATGCAAAAATGTCCAAGGAATTCAATGGAATGGTTTACAATGGCCGCACGAATCGCAATGCTGCTAGTTTTACCCCAAATATACAGCAGTTTTGAGGTTTCCTATAACATTCGCTCTGTAACTTGAAAAGAAGTCGAGTGCGATTTTCTGGAATAGCCTACTTTCATGTAAAAAAGTCTGGAGAATCGATTAGAAGAACCCACACTGGCCGCACGAGACGTTTTGGTGGCTATTTTACCCCAATTTCTCC